>NC_134692.1:853546-1056760 GCF_050947455.1 Rhinoderma darwinii
GCGTGTCCTTCATATTCCTGCTGCGGATCCTCTTCTGCTGACAGCGTGTCCTTCATATTCCTGCTGCGGATCCTCTTCTGCTGACAGCTTGTCAATCATATTCCTGCTGCGGATCCTCTTCTGCTGACAGCGTGTCCTTCATATTCCTGCTGCGGATCCTCTTCTGCTGACAGCGTGTCCTTCATATTCCTGCTGCGGATCCTCTTCTGCTGACAGCGTGTCCATCATATTCCTGCTGCGGATCCTCTTCTGCTGACAGCGTGTCCTTCATATTCCTGCTGCGGATCCTCTTCTGCTGACAGCGTGTCCTTCATATTCCTGCTGCGGATCCTCTTCTGCTGACAGCTTGTCAATCATATTCCTGCTGCGGATCCTCTTCTGCTGACAGCGTGTCCTTCATATTCCTGCTGCGGATCCTCTTCTGCTGACAGCGTGTCCATCATATTCCTGCTGCGGATCCTCTTCTGCTGACAGCGTGTCCATCACATTCCTGCTGCGGATCCTCTTCTGCTGACAGCGTGTCCATCATATTCCTGCTGCGGATCCTATTCTGCTGACAGCGTGTCCATCATATTCCTGCTGCGGATCCTCTTCTGCCGACAGCGTGTCCATCATATTCCTGCTGCGGATCCTTTTCTGCTGACAGCGTGTCCATCACATTCCTGCTGCGGATCCTCTTCTGCTGACAGCGTGTACATCACATTCCTGCTGCGGATCCTCTTCTGCTGACAGCGTATCCATCACATTCCTGCTGCGGATCCTCTTCTGCTGACAGCGTTTTCTTTACATTCCTGCTGCGGATCCTCTTCTGCTGACAGCGTGTCCTTCATATTCCTGCTGCGGATCCTCTTCTGCTGACAGCGTGTCCTTCATATTCCTGCTGCGGATCCTCTTCTGCTGACAGCGTGTCCTTCATATTCCTGCTGCGGATCCTCTTCTGCTGACAGCTTGTCAATCATATTCCTGCTGCGGATCCTCTTCTGCTGACAGCGTGTCCTTCATATTCCTGCTGCGGATCCTCTTCTGCTGACAGCGTGTCCATCATATTCCTGCTGCGGATCCTCTTCTGCTGACAGCGTGTCCTTCATATTCCTGCTGCGGATCCTCTTCTGCTGACAGCGTGTCCATCATATTCCTGCTGCGGATCCTCTTCTGCTGACAGCGTGTCCTTCATATTCCTGCTGCGGATCCTCTTCTGCTGACAGTGTGTCCTTCATATTCCTGCTGCGGATCCTCTTCTGCTGACAGCTTGTAAATCATATTCCTGCTGCGGATCCTCTTCTGCTGACAGCGTGTCCTTCATATTCCTGCTGCGGATCCTCTTCTGCTGACAGCTTGTAAATCATATTCCTGCTGCGGATCCTCTTCTGCTGACAGCGTGTCCATCACATTCCTGCTGCGGATCCTCTTCTGCTGACAGCGTGTCCATCATATTCCTGCTGCGGATCCTCTTCTGCTGACAGTGTGTCCATCACATTCCTGCTGCGGATCCTCTTCTGCTGACAGCGTGTCCATCATATTCCTGCTGCGGATCCTCTTCTGCTGACAGCGTGTCCATCATATTCCTGCTGTGGATCCTCTTCTGCTGACAGCGTGTCCATCATATTCCTGCTGCGGATCCTCTTCTGCTGACAGCGTGTCCATCACATTCCTTCTGTGGATCCTTTTCTGCTGACAGCGTGTCCATCACATTTCTGCTGCGGATCCTCTTCTGCTGACAGCGTGTCCATCACATTCCTGCTGCGGATCCTCTTCTGCTGACAGCGTGTCCATCATATTTCTGCTGCGGATCCTCTTCTGCTGACAGCGTGTCCATCATATTCCTGCTGCGGATCCTCTTCTGCTGACAGCGTGTCCATCATATTCCTGCTGCGGTTCCTCTTCTGCTGACAGCGTGTCCTTCATATTCCTGCTGCGGATCCTCTTCTGCTGACAGCGTGTCCATCATATTCCTGCTGCGGATCCTCTTCTGCTGACAGCGTGTCCATCATATTCCTGCTGCGGATCCTCTTCTGCTGACAGCGTGTCCATCATATTCCTGCTGCGGATCCTCTTCTGCTGACAGCGTGTCCATCACATTCCTGCTGCGGATCCTCTTCTGCTGACAGCGTGTCCATCATATTCCTGCTGCGGATCCTCTTCTGCTGACAGCGTGTCCATCATATTCCTGCTGCGGATCCTCTTCTGCTGACTGGCCATCCACATGACTGAGGGAAGCGCATGGCGGCTGATGGCAGAGGAGAGCGTCCTCTGCTGGTTTGATGAATACATCACAGCCACCATCTCTGCGGTGATTTATCTTCCAGCCTCGGCTTCTGTTAGTTCTTTTGTGACATCCGGACGACTTTCATTTTAACTGAGACTCTTATTTGTATTCACGAATAAACGGCGTCTGAGGAAATGGCTTCACTCTGCGTGTTACCTCCCCCCGCTGCTGCACTCCTGAGGTCCTGGAGGATGTTGGGGGTCTTCCTCCTTTGTAATAGAATAGAGATGGAGCTGAGAGGTCGCAGCGTCCAGACTACAGCTCGGCGTGACGGAAAGGACGCCGTGTTCTCTGAAGACATAAACACAGATGATTCAGGCAAAATGGCCGATATATCTGCATATAAAGGAGATGAATACCAGGGACCTGCCTGGCGCTGCCCATGATCTGCTCCAGCACTCCCACCTCTCTACTATTGAAGGATGACTGGGGGGATTTCTGTAGATTGTAAGCTCTTGTGGCCAGGACCCTCTCTCCTTCTGTAAGCTCAGGTTTATTCATCCGTTATATAATTACCCCCTCTGTATTTTATATGTGCAGCGCCTTGGTCCACGGCAACATATGGCTCTGCTATCAGTCCACGGGAGGCACGGGGACATCTCCACTCAATAATCTTCCTCTTCCTGCAGTTATGTCCCAGGCTGAAGCTGCATTGAGTTATTGATACCAACTAGGAGGAGAAGTTAGCTACTTCCTCCCCCACTGATGTCACCACTGAACTACACTTCCCAGCATTCATTGTTTGTCTCCTTCACATGAGGGTGGAGGCGCTGGCCGGGCTGACTCTGTACTACAGGGTTTATTATTGGAATGCCCATGGTGATGAAAGAGTTAATCCGCGTGATGCTGCAGCTAGCGATATATAGAGGCCTCATGTCTCCAGGTATACGGAGAGCCTACACTCTTCTTACCGGTTGACACTGGCTTATTCGTTCCTGCCCATGGTGTACGGATTCGGGGTGAGGGTTTGTTCATCGAATGGTTGCAGATTCTCCAGATCATGACGATCACATTGCAGCTTGTGATTCCGTCTGCAGACACATTCATCACTGACACCAGTGAGAGGGATGGGCTGCCAGGAAGAGCAGAGAGAGGGAGGGAGGGGGAGGGGCATCTGCTTGACAATGGTAGACATCAGGCAGCTGGTTCCTCCTGTGCACAATAATCAGCTTTCCTATTGGCTGTGCTGAAGATTCACAGTGCCCAATATGTAAGCTTGTGAGTATGACGTAATACACCAGTGGTCATGTGATGTAAGTGTCACCGCCTGGGACTCAGCGTGGCCTCCTACAATTTAGTGCTTAACAACTTTCCTCATCTGTTTCACTGCAAGGTTCATGAATAGAATGCCAGAACTACAGTGGAGACTGACAACGTAGTAGGAGAGTATATGTAGATGATATATATGTGGAGTGTATGGGCGCAGTAATGGCGGTCATTAGCGGTGGTCACTGCACATCTCAGAAGCGGTGGGACAGAATATCATGGAGACGACCCCAGAGCAGAGATTTTTTGGGCAGCGTTCAGACTCTATAGAGGTAAAGCTGCGGATAATGGCGGTGTTTGAATATTTCACTATTGGCGGCAGTAAATAGATTCCTCCATGGCGCCGCTTGTCACCGCTTTCCTGGGAATAAAGCTAATGTTTGCCCTCTCAGCAGTAATTATTGCACCGGGTAATCTTATCTCTCCATCGTCTATGGCCGCCATGCTCAGGACTTGTAATATTGCGGCCGGCGCATCCATCATCCTGCTCAGCGCATTATCAAGGATCCCCCAATCTGCGGGGAATAAATCTGCTGTCAGTGTCGGCATGACCCGTAGCCCATTACAGCGCAGCGCCACATAATCACCCAGCGACCTCTGGATGTCTTTAATTAACCCCTGACCTGCTCCATGCACATCCTCCATCTACCGCTGACAGCACATTCATCTCAGTAATCAGCTCCTGCACTGACTACTGGGAGGATGAGAGAGGAGCTGGATACACTGGTGAAGCTTCTGTCCATGGTGTCAGCGGGTTATCAGCGGGTACAAGGGTCTCCAACAATCCTGTCACTGATGTCACCTACTGTGGTTATAATGAGTGGACAGCAGAAGGGCATCATACAGAATGACCCCCAGGCAGATACTGGACATAGCGCGGCGTCCTGGTCTGTACGGAAAATACAAGTGTCACCGCGTTCTGCCCGGGCTCAGGGGTCGCTCTGTTCTCGGGGTCTGCCCGGGCTGAGGGGTCGCTCGGTTCTCGGGGTCTGCCCGGGCTCAGGGGTCGCTCTGTTCTCGGGGTCTGCCCGGGCTCAGGGGTCGCTCTGTTCTCGGGGTCTGCCCGGGCTCAGGGGTCGCTCTGTTCTCGGGGTCTGCCCGGGCTCAGGGGTCGCTCTGTTCTCCGGGTCTGCCCGGGCTCAGGGGTCGCTCTGTTCTCGGGGTCTGCCCGGGCTCAGGGGTCGCTCGGTTCTCGGGGTCTGGCCGGGCTCAGGGGTCGCTCTGTTCTCGGGGTCTGCCCGGGCTCAGGGGTCGCTCTGTTCTCGGGGTCTGCCCGGGCTCAGGGGTCGCTCTGTTCTCGGGGTCTGCCCGGGCTCAGGGGTCGCTCGGTTCTCGGGGTCTGCCCGGGCTCAGGGGTCGCTCTGTTCTCGGGGTCTGCCCGGGCTCAGGGGTCGCTCTGTTCTCGGGGTCTGCCCGGGCTCAGGGGTCGCTCTGTTCTCGGGGTCTGCCCGGGCTCAGGGGTCGCTCTGTTCTCGGGGTCTGCCCGGGCTCAGGGGTCGCTCGGTTCTCGGGGTCTGCCCGGGCTCAGGGGTCGCTCGGTTCTCGGGGTCTGCCCGGGCTCAGGGGTCGCTCTGTTCTCGGGGTCTGCCCGGGCTCAGGGGTCGCTCGGTTCTCGGGGTCTGGCCGGGCTCAGGGGTCGCTCTGTTCTCGGGGTCTGCCCGGGCTCAGGGGTCGCTCTGTTCTCGGGGTCTGCCCGGGCTCAGGGGTCGCTCTGTTCTCGGGGTCTGCCCGGGCTCAGGGGTCGCTCGGTTCTCGGGGTCTGCCCGGGCTCAGGGGTCGCTCGGTTCTCGGGGTCTGCCCGGGCTCAGGGGTCGCTCTGTTCTCGGGGTCTGCCCGGGCTCAGGGGTCGCTCTGTTCTCGGGGTCTGCCCGGGCTCAGGGGTCGCTCTGTTCTCGGGGTCTGCCCGGGCTCAGGGGTCGCTCTGTTCTCGGGGTCTGCCCGGGCTCAGGGGTCGCTCGGTTCTCGGGGTCTGCCCGGGCTCAGGGGTCGCTCGGTTCTCGGGGTCTGCCCGGGCTCAGGGGTCGCTCGGTTCTCGGGGTCTGCCCGGGCTCAGGGGTCGCTCGGTTCTCGGGGTCTGCCCGGGCTCAGAGGTCGCTCGGTTCTCGGGGTCTGCCCGGGCTCAGAGGTCGCTCGGTTCTCGGGGTCTGCCCGGGCTAGGGGGTCGCTCGGTTCTCGGGGTCTGCCCGGGCTAGGGGGTCGCTCGGTTCTCGGGGTCTGCCCGGGCTAGGGGGTCGCTCGGTTCTCGGGGTCTGCCCGGGCTCAGGGGTCTCTCTGTTCTCGGGGTCTGCCTGGGCTCAGGGGTTGCTCTCTTCTCAGGGTCTGCCCGGGCTCAGGGGTCGCTCTGTTCTCGGGGTCTGCCCGGAGTTGGTATGTTCTGCCCGTGATCCTATCACATTGGCCCTAATGTGTGTGTCTGAGGTAGCAAATTTAACCCCTTCAGGACAAAGCCATTTTTGTTTTTCACTCCTCGTCTCCAAAGAGCCTTTTTATTTTTCCGTGGCTGTAGCGGTGTCAGGGCTGATATTCTACAGGAGGAGTTGTGGTTTTTATTAGCACTATTTAAAGTACCACATAATGTGCTGGGAAACTGAGAAATAACTCTTTGTGGGGTGGAATTGGAAAAAACTGTGATTCCTCCATTGTTTTTTGGGTTTTGTTTTTACGGCTTTCATCGTGCAGTAAATAACATGTTTGCTTCGTTCTGCGGCTCAATACGATTACGGCGACACCAAATTCATAACATTTTTTGTGTGGTCACATTCTGAGGGCCAGAACTGTTTTCGTTTTTCGTGGATTGGGGGGGGTGTAAGGGCTCAGTTTTTGCGGGACGAGCTGTCGGTTTTATTGGTACATATTTTGGTACATACAACTTTTTGATCACTTTATTACATTCTTTTTAGCGCTAAGGTGACCAACAAATCAGCGATTCTGGTGTTTTACATTTTTTGGCGTTAAATCGTGTTATTTTGTAATAGATCCGACTTTTACCGACGCGGCGATACCAATTCTGTTTTGTTTTTTTATTTTTACATTACTGTAGAGAAAAAATGGGAAAAGGGAATTTCTTTGAACTTTTAATATTTTTTTATTCACACTGCTGAAAACTTTATTAAACTTTTTTACACTTGTTATTAGTCCCCCCCCCCAGGGGGCTGAACCAGCGGTAGTCAGATACTAATGTATCGCGGTGCATTGTGTTTATTGGGTTAAGATGTGAGGGAAGACAATCCAATAGGTGTGTACAGGTGAGCTGCTGGTTAAATGGAAATAAGAATGTACTCATTCACTGACAGCAAACAGAGACCTGGCAATGGTGAGGAATTGAACCGCACAGCATATCAGTAAGTTGTGGAACTTCTCATACAGTCATTAAAGGGAACCTGTCCCCAGCATTTCACCTGTTGAGCTTTACTTCTCCCTCACCGGCCGCTGCTGTCACATGTTCATTGCCGTTATCCCCGCTCCTAAACTTCTCCTCCGACTGTAAATAACGCTCTGCAAACATTTTGCGCCTTTTATGGTAATTATCCGCTGCCGCTTTGTGCGCACCCCAGAGGAGGACATCAGTGCACAAGCGCGGGATATTGTGTGCTGGCGGAAGACGAGGAGCTGTCAATCAAAAGTAAGGAGGCGGGGTTAACCCGGAAAGACTTGAGGAACGAAGATCTGACTCTTCTGCTCATTAGCATACGGCGCGGGAACACAAAAAAACGGAATACTAAAGCTACAGAGCGACTAAGAAGACAATTACAGGTTATATAGAAATGATATGTCACCCACCACCACCAGGTAGCGCTGGTCTAACAGCTGGAATGCTGGGGACAGGTTCCCTTTAAACTTCATTTATATAAAACAAAAACCATGAACTGATTCTCCTGGTTCTGCTTCCGCTGACCTCCGCGCTGCTGCAGTGATGGGCATATTGTGCTTGCTCTGGGGTTGCCATGGAAACATTAATAGACTAACCGCATGGATTTCCTGTAAGGCCCCATGCACACAACCGTAAAAACGTCCGTAATTACGGGCATATAGACTTCTATTGGCCACGCGTACGGGAAGGTGTCCGGGCCGTTGAAAATTATAGAACATGTCCTATTTCAGGCCGGCACGGCAGCCCATAGAAGTCTAGGGTGGCTACGTGTGTGCACCTGTAATTACGGGACCGTTGCTACGCATGGTACTCACTGTCCAGGGTGCTGAGAGTTAAACGATCATTGCGGGATAGAGAGAAGGGGCTGCACTAACTCTTTCAGCACCCTGGACAGTGAGTACCATGCACGGCGCTCACAATATAGATTTCTAATGTTTCCTTCAAAAACCCACAACAACAAAAAAAGTTCATACTTACCCAGAACTCCCTGCTTCTTCCTCCAGTCCGGCCTCCTGGGATAGCGTTTCATCCCATGTGACCACTGCAGCCAATCACAGGCCAATCACAGGCTGCAGAGGTCACATGGACTGCCACGTCATCCAGGGAGGTCGGACTGGATGTCAAAAGAGGGACGTGAAATAAGAACAAAAAGACGGCGCCACCTTGTGTAGATCAGTACGTCGAGGTGAGGAAACAGTAACAAGAAATGTGCTCACCAGAAAACGGAGGTTTCAAAGCGTATAATATCCACAGTGCTGCTGCCAGATCCGGGTCGGTGTCCAAGATGGGACCGCTTAGGTAGAAACAAATGCAGGTAAAAAAATTGGATCTTTTTTGATGGCGCTGCTGTGTGGTATGAATGATGTGGAACGGAGTCCCGAGATATTAATAAGTTCAGTTTATTGAAAGTGGCTACGCGTTTCGACGATGAACAATCGTCTTCATCAGGCCATGTACATATCAGAAAGGACACAACTTCTAAACCCTGTAGGTACAAATTAACATAATTGAAAAAACTGCCAAATCTGACGGGGTCAAGGTGCGATCTTGACGTCACTCAATATAGCTTAGTTTGGACTGAACGAAGCCGGGACGCGGCCTCGTTGCCAGGACAACCAAGCAAAAATCACAGCAAACGAGCGAATTGATAGAACACTGCTTGCCGTGTGTAAGGCATTGAACTCATTGAAGGCTGCCTAGAGGTGTGTATTAATTAGATGAAAGAATGCACTTGGATGCCGTATCAGGCATAAGCTTTATTAAATAGCTGCGCTGATAAAAAAAAATTAGATAGCTCAATTTAGCGTGGTTAGCAACTTAGTTGCGTCCTGATTATAATTGGAGTATACAGCATATTTTTAGTTAGAGAATGTGGCATCTTTATTAGAATATATTTTTATAAAAAATTGGAATGTAAATTAATATAAGTGAGTCCGTAGTGGACATGAGTTCAATGCCTTACACACGGCAAGCAGTGTTCTATCAATTCGCTCGTTTGCTGTGATTTTTGCTTGGTTGTCCTGGCAACGAGGCCGCGTCCCGGCTTCGTTCAGTCCAAACTAAGCTATATTTTTCACCTTTGGTTTTATTCATTCTTCACTTATTTCTTTATTTCTTTTAACTGTATCCTATTTTATGAATAAACATCTAACTTGTATGTTGAAACACATTATACAATTATAGCCCGGCGATGTGAACATTTTTTTAAAAAAACCGGGAGTGACGTCATGATCGCACCTTGACCCCGTCAGATTTGGCGGTTTTTTCAATTATGTTAATTTGTACCTACAGGGTTTATAAGTTGTGTCCTTTCTGATATGTACATGGCCTGATGAAGACGATTGTTCATCGTCGAAACGCGTAGCCACTTTCAATAAACTGAACTTATTAATATCTCGGGACTCCGTTCCACATCATTCATACCACACAGCAGCGCCATCAAAAAAGATCCAATTTTTTTACCTGCATTTGTTTCTAAAAGAGGGACGTGTCACCAAGACAACGGCCGGGGGACGTATGAACTTTTTTTTTTCCACTGCGGAAACTCTGCCCGAAAGGGCTGCCCCTTCTCTCTATCCAGCACTGATAGAGATCAGAGGCTGCCGATCAGAGCTGGATAGAAAGAAGAGGCTGCCGATCAGAGCTGGATAGAGAGAAGAGGCTGCCGATCAGAGCTGGATAGAGAAGAGGCTGCCGATCAGAGCTGGATAGAAAGAAGAGGCTGCCGATCAGAGCTGGATAGAGATCAGAGGCTGCCGATCAGAGCTGGATAGAGATCAGAGGCTGCCGATCAGAGCTGGATAGAGAAGAGGCTGCCGATCAGAGCTGGATAGAGAGAAGAGGCTGCCGATCAGAGCTGGATAGAGAGAAGAGGCTGCCGATCAGAGCTGGATAGAGAGAAGAGGCTGCCGATCACAGCTGGATAGAGATCAGAGGCTGCCGATCAGAGCTGGATAGAGATCAGAGGCTGCCGATCAGAGCTGGATAGAGAAGAGGCTGCCGATCAGAGCTGGATAGAGAGAAGAGGCTGCCGATCAGAGCTGGATAGAGAGAAGAGGCTGCCGATTAGTGCAGTACAATATCTCTCTCTACGTGTAAAGAGAAGCAAAGAAAACAGGTCCGTAAATAAGGGTGGAATACGGGTGACAAAGGACCCGTATTTATGGCAGTATTTACGGGAGGGAAAAAATATGGTCGTGTGCATAGGGCCTTAATCTCACTTAAGAATGAAGGTCACATGACATGAAATCAGATTACCATGGCAACCCCAGAGCAAGCACAATATGTCCATGACTACAACAGTGAGAAGATCAGGAGACGTGAAGGAAAACAGAACCAGGAGAATATTAGGGCGTTATTAGTAAAGACGGAGTATAACTGTGCAGGGTGACAAAACTCAACATATATTGATCGCTGTGAGTGATTTAGATTGCAAGCTTATGAGAACACTAAAGCTGCTTCACATTTGCGATAAAGATCAGTTAACGCTCCCCATCCCCATTGCTCTAGCTGAAGTGAGGCTGGATAAAGTGCTCCTATAAGGTTTTGTCTTGGTGGAGTGACGCTGGATAAAGAGCTCCTAAAAGGTTTTGTCTGGGTGGAGTGACGCTGGATGGAGGCCCTCATTAGGGTTTGGTCTGGGTGGAGTGAAGCTGGATGCTGGGATCCTGTAGGGTTTGGTCTGGGTGGAGTAAGGCTGGAAGGAGGCCCTCCTTAGGGTTTGGTCTGGGTGGAGTAAGACTGGATGGATAGCCTGATTAGGGTTTTGTCTGGGTGGAGTGAGGCTGGATAGAAGGCCTCATTAGGGTTTGGTCCGGATGGAGTAAGGCTGGATGGAGTACATCATTAGGGTTTGCACTACTATACCTAAATGGAGGACACCAAAGGGCTCCCTAGAAGATACGTAGAGTATAACCTTTAAATAATGAATGTGTGGACTCTCCAGGGAGCCGGGCCACAGGCCCGTGGAAGGACATGGTTATAACGGTGCACCCGCTGAATGAACAATACAACCTATAAATTGGAGTCTAGCACAAGAACAATGAGTAAAACAATGAAAGTTTAATGGATCAATTAAAATGAACAGACATATATAACAACATAGAGATGATTACCACATGAAAAAGATGGACAACCAGAAATAAAGGAGTAGAAAGCGGCACTGTGTACATAGGCTAAGGCACAGCTGTAATACAATGTATTGATAATAATCAATGTGCAAGCATTAGGAGGGCATCATTAGGGTTTGGTCTGGGTGGAGTAAGACTGGATGGAGGGCCTCATTAGGGTTTGGTCTGGGTGGAGTGAGACTGGATGGAGGGCTCATGTAGGGTTTGGTCTGGGTGGAGTAAGGCTGGATGGAGGCCCTCATTAGGTTTTGGTCTGGGTGGAGTGAGGCTGGATAGAGGGCCTCATTAGGGTTTGGTCCGGATGGAGTAAGGCTGGATGGAGGACATCATTAGTGTTTGGTCTGGGTGGGCTGAGGCTGGATGCAGGGATCCTGTAGGGTTTGGTCTGGGTGGAGTGAGGCTGGATGCAGGGCTCCTGTAGGGTTTGGTCTGGGTGGAGTGAGGCTGGCTAGAGGGCCTCATTAGGGTTTGGTCTGGGTGGAGTAAGGCTGGATGGAGGGCATCATTAGGATTTGGTCTGGGTGGTGTGAGGCTGGATGCAGGGCTCCTGTAGGGTTTAGTCTGGGTGGAGTGAGGCTGGATGGAGGGCTCATGTAGGGTTTGGTCTGGGTGGAGTAAGGCTGGATGGAGGCCCTCATTAGGGTTTTGTCTGGGTGGAGTGAGACTGGATGGAGGGCCTCATTACGTTTTGGTCTGGGTGGAGTGAGACTGAATGGAGGGCTCATGTAGGGTTTGGTCTGGGTGGAGTAAGGCTGGATGGAGGCCCTGATTAGGTTTTGGTCTGGGTGGAGTGAGGCTGGATGCAGGGCTCCTGTAGGGTTTGGTCTGGGTGGAGTGAGGCTGGCTAGAGAGCCTCATTAGTGTTTGGTCCGGGTGGAGTAAGGCTGGATGGAGGGCATCATTAGGATTTGGTCTGAGTGGTGTGAGGCTGGATGGAGGGCTCCTGTAGGGTTTATTCTTGGTGGAGTGAGGCTGGATGAAAGTCTCCTGTAGGGTTTTGTCTGGGTGGAGTGAGGCTAGATGGAGGGCTCCTGTAGGTTTTGGACTGGGTAGAGTGAGGCTGGATGGAGGGCTCCTGTAGGGTTTGGTCTGGGTGGAGTGAGGCTGGATGGTGGGCTCCTGTAGGGTTTGGTCTGGGTGGAGTGAGGCTGGATGGAGGGCTCCTGTAGGTTTTGGTCTGGGTGGAGTGAGGCTGGATGGAGGGCTCCTGTAGGTTTTGGTCTGGGTGGAGTGAGGCTGGATGGAGGGCTCCTGTAGGTTTTGGTCTGGGTGGACTAAGGCTGGATGGAGGGCATCATTAGGGTTTGGTCTGGGTGGAGTGAGGCTGGATGGAGGGCTCATGTAGGGTTTGGTCTGGGTGGAGTAAGACTGGATGGAGGGCCTCATTAGGGTTTGGTCTGGGTGGAGTGAGACTGAATGGAGGGCTCATGTAGGGTTTGGTCTGGGTGGAGTAAGGCTGGATGGAGGCCCTGATTAGGTTTTGGTCTGGGTGGAGTGAGGCTGGATGCAGGGCTCCTGTAGGGTTTGGTCTGGGTGGAGTGAGGCTGGCTAGAGAGCCTCATTAGGGTTTGGTCCGGGTGGAGTAAGGCTGGATGGAGGGCATCATTAGGATTTGGTCTGAGTGGTGTGAGGCTGGATGGAGGGCTCCTGTAGGGTTTATTCTTGGTGGAGTGAGGCTGGATGAAAGTCTCCTGTAGGGTTTAGTCTGGGTGGAGTGAGGCTGGATGGAGGGCTCCTGTAGGATTTGGTCTGGGTGGAGTGAGGCTGGATTGAGGGCTGTTGTAGGGTTTGGTCTGGGTGGAGAGAGGCTGGATGGAAGGCTCCTGTAGGATTTGGTCTGGGTGGAGTGAGGCTGGATGGAAGGCTCCTGTAGGGTTTGGTCTGGGTGGAGTGAGGCTGGATGGAGGGCTCCTGTAGGGTTTGGTCTGGGTGGAGTGAGGCTGGATGGAGGGCTCCTGTAGGGTTTGGTCTGTGTGGAGTTAGGCTGGATGGAGGGCTCCTGTAGGGTTTGGTCTGGGTGGAGTGAGTCTGGATGGGGGGCTCCTGTAGGGTTTGGTCTGGGTGGAGAGAGGCTGGATGGAGGGCTCCTGTAGGGTTTGGTCTGGGTGGAGTGAGGCTGGATGGAGGGCTCCTGTAGGGTTTGGTCTGGGTAGAGTGAGGCTGGATGGAGGGCTCCTGTAGGGTTTGGTCTGGGTGGAGTGAGGCTTGATGGAGGGCTCCTGTAGGGTTTGGTCTGGGTGGAGTGAGTCTGGATGGAGGGCTCCTGTAGGGTTTTGTCTGGGGGGAGTGAGGCTGGATGGAGGGCTCCTGTAGATTTCATTGTGAATGAGGGGACCCCGGGGGCCCGGTGCAGAGCTAGTTTTTCATGATCAGGTTCATCTGTCACATGGCGCAAGCCTCAGCATTAATTCCGGCCGCATGGAAGATAAATCATTTGTATATAATTAGTGCGCAGCAAGGTGAGAGCCGACAGGAAGTTTCATCTTAATTATCCGAGGAATTTGTTCCATTAATTTCATTTACTTTGCTTGAGTGGAGAGAGATAATGTTCCACCTGTCACCTGGGCAGCAAGCGCAACGTCTCCGCACACAGCACTGCAACGTGTCACTATACAAGTGTATTACACTGCGCATCCGGTATTAATATCATCATGTATCACTCCACACTCATATATTACACTGCATTATCACGTATCACTCCACACTCATATATTACACTGCATTGTCATGTATAACGCCACACTCATATATTACACTGCATTATCATGTATCACTCCACACTCATATATTACACTGCATTGTCATGTATAACGCCACACTCATATATTACACTGCATTATGACGTATCACTCCACACACATATATTACACTGCATTATCATGTATCACTCCACACTCATATATTACACTGCATTATCATGTATAACGCCACACTCATATATTACACTGCATTATCATGTATCACTCCACACTCATATATTACACTGCATTGTCATGTATAACGCCACACTCATATATTACACTGCATTATCATGTATCACTCCACACTCATATATTACACTGCATTATCATGTATAACTCCACACTCATATATTACACTGCATTGTCATGTATAACGCCACACTCATATATTACACTGCACTATCATGTATAACTCCACACTCATATATTACACTGCATTGTCATGTATAACTCCACACTCATATATTACACTGCACTATCATGTATAACTCCACACTCATATATTACACTGCATTGTCATGTATAACTCCACACTCATATATTACACTGCATTATCATGTATCACTCCACACTCATATATTACACTGCATTATCATGTATCACTCCACACTCATATATTACACTGCATTATCACGTATCACTCCACACTCATATATTACACTGCATTATCATGTATCACTCCACACTCATATATTACACTGCATTATCATGTATCACTCCACACTCATATATTACACTGCATTATCATTTATCACTCCACACTCATATATTACACTGCATTATCATGTATAACTCCACACTCATATATTACACTGCATTGTCATGTATAACGCCACAATCATATATTACACTGCACTATCATGTATAACTCCACACTCATATTACACTGCATTGTCATGTATAACTCCACACTCATATATTACACTGCATTATCATGTATCACTCCACACTCATATATTACACTGCATTATCACGTATCACTCCACACTCATATATTACACTGCATTATCATGTATCACTCCACACTCATATATTACACTGCATTATCATGTATCACTCCACACTCCCATATTACACTGCATTATCACGTATCACTCCACACTCATATATTACACTGCATTATCATGTATCACTCCACACTCATATATTACACTGCATTATCATGTATCACTCCACACTCCCATATTACACTGCATTATCATCTATCACTCCACACTCCCATATTACACTGCATTATCATGTATCACTCCACACTCATATATTACACTGCATTATCATGTATAACTCCACACTCATATATTACACTGCATTATCACGTATCACTCCACACTCATATATTACACTGCATTATCATGTATCACTCCACACTCATATATTACACTGCATTATCATGTATCACTCCACACTCATATATTACACTGCATTATCATGTATCACTCCACACTCATATATTACACTGCATTATCATCTATCACTCCACACTCATATATTACACTGCATTATCATGTATCACTCCACACTCATATATTACACTGCATTGTCATGTATAACGCCACACTCATATATTACACTGCACTATCATGTATAACTCCACACTCATATATTACACTGCATTATCATGTATCACTCCACACTCATATATTACACTGCAATATCATGCATCACTCCACACTCATATATTACACTGCATTATCATGTATCACTCCACACTCATATATTACACTGCATTATCATCTATCACTCCACACTCATATATTACACTGCATTATCATGTATCACTCCACACTCATATATTACACTGCATTATCACGTATCACTCCACACTCATATATTACACTGCATTATCATGTATCACTCCACACTCATATATTACACTGCATTATCATGTATCACTCCACACTCATATATTACACTGCATTATCATGTATCACTCCATATTCATATTACACTGCATTATCATGTATCACTCCACACTCATATATTACACTGCATTATCATGTATCACTCCACACACATATATTACACTGCATTATCACGTATCACTCCACACTCATATATTACACTGCATTATCATGTATCACTCCACACTCATATATTACACTGCATTATCATCTATCACTCCACACTCATATATTACACTGCATTATCATGTATCACTCCACACTCATATATTACACTGCACTATCATGTATCACTCCACACTCATATATTACACTGCATTATCATGTATCACTCCACACTCATATATTACACTGCATTATCATGTATCACTCCACACACATATATTACACTGCATTATCATGTATCACTCCACACTCATATATTACACTACACTATCATGTATCACTCCACACTCATATATTACACTACACTATCATGTATCACTCCACACTCATATATTACACTGCATTATCATGTATTACTCCACTCATATATTACACTGCATTATCACGTATCACTTCACACTCATATATTACACTGCCTTATCATGTATCACTCCACACTCATATATTACACTGCATTATCATGTATCACTCCACACACATATATTACACTGCATTATCATGTATCACTCCACACTCATATATTACACTGCATTATCATGTATCACTCCACACTCATATATTACACTGCATTATCATGTATCACTCCACACACATAGGTTATAGAGCATTATCACGTATATCACTCCACACACATATATTACACTGCATTATCATGTATCACTCCACACTCATATATTACACTGCATTATCATGTATCACTCCACACACATAGGTTATAGAGCATTATCACGTATATCACTCCACACACATATATTACACTGCATTATCATGTATGACTCCACACTCATATATTACACTGCACTATCATGTATCACTCCACACTCATATATTACACTGCATTATCATGTATCACTCCACACTCCTATATTACACTGCATTATCATGTATCACTCCACACTCATATATTACACTACATTATCATGTATCACTCCACACTCATATATTACACTGCCTTATCATGTATCACTCCACACACATATATTACACTGCATTATCATGTATCACTCCACACTCATATATTACACTGCATTATCATGTATCACTCCACACACACATATATTACACTGCATTATCATGTATCACTCCACACTCATATATTACACTGCATTATCATGTATCACTCCACACTCATATATTACACTGCATTATCATGTATCACTCCACACTCATATATTACACTGCATTATCACGTATATCACTCCACACACATATATTACACTGCATTATCTTTTATCACTCCACACACATATATTACACTGCATTATCTTTTATCACTCCACACTCATATATTACACTGCATTATCATTTATCACTCCATATTCATATTACACTGCATTATCACGTATCACTCCACACTCATATATTACACTGCATTATCATGTATCACTCCACACTCATATATTACACTGCATTATCATGTATCACTCCACACTCATATATTACACTGCATTATCATGTATTACTCCACACTCATATATTACACTGCATTATCATGTATCACTCCATATTCATATTACACTGCATTATCATGTATCACTCCACACACATATATTACACTGCATTATCATGTATCACTCCACACTCATATATTACACTGCATTATCATGTATCACTCCACACTCATATATTACACTGCATTATCATGTATTACTCCACACTCATATATTACACTGCATTATCATGTATCACTCCATATTCATATTACACTGCATTATCATGTATCACTCCACACACATATATTACACTGCATTATCATGTATTACTCCACACTCATATATTACACTGCATTATCATGTATCACTCCACACTCAGATATTACACTGCATTATCATGTATTACTCCACACTCATATATTACACTGCATTGTCATGTATAACGCCACACTCATATATTACACTGCACTATCATGTATAACTCCACACTCATATATTACACTGCATTATCATGTATCACTCCATATTCATATAAGGGCGGGTTCACACGTGGCGGAATTTCACTTAAATTCCGCTGCGGACACTCCGCAGCGTTAATCCGCAGCGGTGCCGTTTGTCCATTGACTTCCACTTTAATTTAGAAGTGTTCGTTTAGACGAGGCGTAAAATTCCGCTGCGGAGCATAGGCTGCGGAGCGGAATTTGGTGTCCGCAGCATGCTCTGTCTGTTGCGGAGCAGTGGCGGACTCATGGCGGAATTTCTCCATTGACTTCAATGGAGATTCTAATTTCCGCAATGAAGTCCGCAGCTGTCATGCACATGTTATGTGTGCTGCGGATGCGTCTTGCTTTTTTAACATGACATTTCTTCATTCTGGCTGGACCTATGTATTTCTAGGTCTACAGCCAGACTGAGGAAGTCAATGGGGCTCCCGTAATGACGGGAGCGTTGCTAGGAGACGTCTGTAAATAGTCACTGTCCAGGGTGCTGAAAGAGTTAAGCGATCGGCAGTAACTGTTTCTGCACCCGGGACAGTGACTACCGATCTCAATATACATGTATCTGTAAAAAACATATAAGTTCATACTTACCGAGAACTCCCTGCTTCTGTCTCCAGTCCAGCCTCCCAGGATGACGTTTCAGTGTAAGTGATGGCTGCAGCCAATCACAGGCCAAGCACAGGCTGCAGCGGTCACATGGACTGGTGCGTCATCCAGGGAGGTCGGGCTGGATGCCGAAAGAGGGACGCGTCATAAAGACAACGGCCGGTAAGTATGAAATTCTTTTACTTTCCCTAGGGAAAGTGCTGTCCCTTCTCTCTATCCTGCACTGAATAGGGAGAAGGGAAGCACTTTTACCGCAGTCCGCAGCAGCTAGTCCGCATCAATTTTCTGCACATTTTGTGCAGATCCGCAGCAGAATCTGCAACGCAGATTCTGTGCGGCATTGATGCGGACAGTTGCGGAGGAAATCCGCCACGTGTGGTCATGCCCTTACACTGCATTATCATGTATCACTCCACACACATATATTACACTGCATTATCATGTATCACTCCACACTCATATATTACACTGCATTATCATGTATCACTCCACACACATATATTACACTGCATTATCATGTATCACTCCACACTCATATATTACACTGCATTATCATGTATCACTCCACACTCATATATTACACTGCATTATCATGTATCACTCCACACTCATATATTACACTGCATTATCATGTATCACTCCACACACATATATTACACTGCATTATCACGTATCACTCCACACTCATATATTACACTGCATTATCATGTATCACTCCACACTCATATATTACACTTCACTATCATGTATAACTCCACACTCATATATTACACTGCATTATCATGTATCACTCCACACTCATATATTACACTGCATTATCATGTATCACTCCACACTCATATATTACACTGCACTATCATGTATCACTCCACACTCATATATTACACTGCATTATCATGTATCACTCCACACTCATATATTACACTGCATTATCACGTATCACTCCACACTCATATATTACACTGCATTATCATGTATCACTCCACACTCATATATTACACTGCATTACCATGTATCACTCCACACTCCTATATTACACTGCATTATCATGTATCACTCCACACTCATATATTACACTGCATTATCATGTATCACTCCACACTCATATATTACACTGCATTATCATGTATCACTCCACACTCATATATTACACTGCATTATCATGTATCACTCCACACACATATATTACACTGCATTATCACGTATCACTCCACACTCATATATTACACTGCATTATCATGTATCACTCCACACACATATATTACACTGCATTATCATGTATTACTCCACACTCATATATTACACTGCATTATCATGTATTACTCCACACTCATATATTACACTGCATTATCATGTATCACTCCACACTCATATATTACACTGCATTATCACGTATCACTCCACACTCATATATTACACTGCATTATCATGTATCACTCCACACACATATATTACACTGCATTATCATGTATTACTCCACACTCATATATTACACTGCATTATCATGTATTACTCCACACTCATATATTACACTGCATTATCACGTATCACTCCACACTCATATATTACACTGCATTATCATGTATCACTCCACACTCATATATTACACTGCATTATCATGTATCACTCCATATTCATATTACACTGCATTATCATGTATCACTCCACACACATATATTACACTGCATTATCATGTATCACTCCACACTCATATATTACACTGCCTTATCATGTATCACTCCACACTCATATATTACACTGCATTATCATGTATCACTCCATATTCATATTACACTGCATTATCATGTATCACTCCACACACATATATTACACTGCATTATCATGTATTACTCCACACTCATATATTACACTGCATTATCATGTATCACTCCACACTCAGATATTACACTGCATTATCATGTATTACTCCACACTCATATATTACACTGCATTGTCATGTATAACGCCACACTCATATATTACACTGCACTATCATGTATAACTCCACACTCATATATTACACTGCACTATCATGTATAACTCCACACTCATATATTACACTGCATTATCATGTATCACTCCACACTCATATATTACACTGCACTATCATGTATCACTCCACACTCATATATTACACTGCATTATCATGTATCACTCCTCACTCATATATTACACTGCATTATCATGTATCACTCCACACTCATATATTACACTGCATTATCATGTATCACTCCACACTCATATATTACACTGCATTATCATGTATCACTCCACACTCATATATTACACTGCATTATCATGTATTACTCCACACTCATATATTACACTGCATTATCATGTATCACTCCACACTCATATATTACACTGCACTATCATGTATCACTCCACACACATATATTAAACTGCATTATCACGTATCACTCCACACTCATATATTACACTGCATTATCATGTATCACTCCACACTCATATATTACACTGCATTATCATGTATCACTCCACACTCATATATTACACTGCATTATCATGTATCACTCCACACTCATATATTACACTGCATTATCACGTATCACTCCACACTCATATATTACACTGCATTATCATGTATCACTCCACACTCATATATTACACTGCATTATCATGTATCACTCCACACACATATATTACACTGCATTATCATGTATTACTCCACACTCATATATTACACTGCATTATCATGTATTACTCCACACTCATATATTACACTGCATTATCACGTATCACTCCACACTCATATATTACACTGCATTATCATGTATCACTCCACACTCATATATTACACTGCATTATCATGTATCACTCCATATTCATATTACACTGCATTATCATGTATCACTCCACACACATATATTACACTGCATTATCATGTATCACTCCACACTCATATATTACACTGCCTTATCATGTATCACTCCACACTCATATATTACACTGCATTATCATGTATCACTCCATATTCATATTACACTGCATTATCATGTATCACTCCACACACATATATTACACTGCATTATCATGTATTACTCCACACTCATATATTACACTGCATTATCATGTATCACTCCACACTCAGATATTACACTGCATTATCATGTATTACTCCACACTCATATATTACACTGCATTGTCATGTATAACGCCACACTCATATATTACACTGCACTATCATGTATAACTCCACACTCATATATTACACTGCACTATCATGTATAACTCCACACTCATATATTACACTGCATTATCATGTATCACTCCACACTCATATATTACACTGCACTATCATGTATCACTCCACACTCATATATTACACTGCATTATCATGTATCACTCCTCACTCATATATTACACTGCATTATCATGTATCACTCCACACTCATATATTACACTGCATTATCATGTATCACTCCACACTCATATATTACACTGCATTATCATGTATCACTCCACACTCATATATTACACTGCATTATCATGTATTACTCCACACTCATATATTACACTGCATTATCATGTATCACTCCACACTCATATATTACACTGCACTATCATGTATCACTCCACACACATATATTAAACTGCATTATCACGTATCACTCCACACTCATATATTACACTGCATTATCATGTATCACTCCACACTCATATATTACACTGCATTATCATGTATCACTCCACACTCATATATTACACTGCATTATCATGTATCACTCCACACTCATATATTACACTGCACTATCATGTATCACTCCACACACATATATTACACTGCATTATCACGTATCACTCCACACTCATATATTACACTGCATTATCATCTATCACTCCACACACATATATTACACTGCATTATCATGTATCACTCCACACTCATATATTACACTGCATTATCATCTATCACTCCACACTCATATATTACACTGCATTATCATGTATCACTCCACACACACATATATTACACTGCATTATCATGTATCACTCCACACTCATATATTACACTGCATTATCATCTATCACTCCACACTCATATATTACACTGCATTATCATGTATCACTCCACACACATATATTACACTGCATTATCATGTATCACTCCACACTCATATATTACACTGCATTATCATGTATCACTCCACACTCATATATTACACTGCATTATCATGTATCACTCCACACTCATATATTACACTGCATTATCATGTATCACTCCACACTCATATATTACACTGCCTTATCATGTATCACTCCACACACATATATTACACTGCATTATCATGTATCACTCCACACTCATATATTACACTGCATTATCACGTATCACTCCACACTCATATATTACACTGCACTATCATGTATCACTCCACACTCATATATTACACTGCATTATCACGTATCACTCCACACTCATATATTACACTGCATTATCACGTATCACTCCACACTCATATATTACACTGCATTATCATGTATCACTCCACACTCATATATTACACTGCATTATCATCTATCACTCCACACACATATATTACACTGCATTATCATGTATCACTCCACACTCATATATTACACTGCATTATCATGTATTACTCCACACTCATATATTACACTGCATTATCATGTATCACTCCACACTCATATATTACACTGCACTATCATGTATCACTCCACACTCATATATTACACTGCATTATCATGTATCACTCCACACTCATATATTACACTGCATTATCATGTATCACTCCACACACATATATTACACTGCATTATCACGTATCACTCCACACTCATATATTACACTGCATTATCATCTATCACTCCACACACATATATTACACTGCATTATCATGTATCACTCCACACTCATATATTACACTGCATTATCATGTATAACTCCACACTCATATATTACACTGCATTATCATGTATAACTCCACACTCATATATTACACTGCATTATCATGTATCACTCCACACTCATATATTACACTGCATTATCATGTATCACTCCACACTCATATATTACACTGCATTATCATGTATCACTCCACACTCATATATTACACTGCATTATCATGTATCACTCCACACTCATATATTACACTGCATTATCATGTATCACTCCACACTCATATATTACACTGCATTATCATGTATCACTCCACACTCATATATTACACTGCATTATCATGTATCACTCCACACTCATATATTACACTGCATTATCATGTATCACTCCACACTCATATATTACACTGCACTATCATGTATCACTCCACACACATATATTAAACTGCATTATCACGTATCACTCCACACTCATATATTACACTGCATTATCATGTATCACTCCACACTCATATATTACACTGCATTATCATGTATCACTCCACACTCATATATTACACTGCACTATCATGTATCACTCCACACACATATATTACACTGCATTATCACGTATCACTCCACACTCATATATTACACTGCATTATCATCTATCACTCCACACACATATATTACACTGCATTATCATGTATCACTCCACACTCATATATTACACTGCATTATCATCTATCACTCCACACTCATATATTACACTGCATTATCATGTATCACTCCACACACACATATATTACACTGCATTATCATGTATCACTCCACACTCATATATTACACTGCACTATCATGTATCACTCCACACACATATATTACACTGCATTATCACGTATCACTCCACACTCATATATTACACTGCATTATCATCTATCACTCCACACACATATATTACACTGCATTATCATGTATCACTCCACACTCATATATTACACTGCATTATCATCTATCACTCCACACTCATATATTACACTGCATTATCATGTATCACTCCACACACACATATATTACACTGCATTATCATGTATCACTCCACACTCATATATTACACTGCACTATCATGTATCACTCCACACACATATATTACACTGCATTATCACGTATCACTCCACACTCATATATTACACTGCATTATCATCTATCACTCCACACACATATATTACACTGCATTATCATGTATCACTCCACACTCATATATTACACTGCATTATCATCTATCACTCCACACTCATATATTACACTGCATTATCATCTATCACTCCACACTCATATATTACACTGCATTGTCATGTATAACTCCAACCTCATATATTACACTGCATTATCATGTATCACTCCACACTCATATATTACAGTGCATTATCACGTATTACTTCACACACATATATTACACTGCATTATCATGTATCACTCCACACTCATATATTACACTGCATTATCATGTATCACTCCACACTCATATATTACACTGCATTATCATGTATCTCTCCACACACATATATTACACTGCATTATCATGTATCACTCCACACTCATATATTACACTGCATTATCATCTATCACTCCACACTCATATATTACACTGCACTATCATGTATCACTCCACACTCATATATTACACTGCATTATCATGTATCACTCCACACTCATATATTACACTGCATTATCATGTATCACTCCACACTCATATATTACACTGCAATATCATGCATCACTCCACACTCATATATTACACTGCATTATCATGTATCACTCCACACTCATATATTACACTGCATTATCATCTATCACTCCACACTCATATATTACACTGCATTATCATGTATCACTCCACACTCATATATTACACTGCATTATCATCTATCACTCCACACTCATATATTACACTGCATTATCATGTATCACTCCACACTCATATATTACACTGCATTATCACGTATCACTCCACACTCATATATTACACTGCATTATCATGTATCACTCCACACTCATATATTACACTGCATTATCATCTATCACTCCACACTCATATATTACACTGCATTATCATGTATCACTCCACACTCATATATTACACTGCATTATCACGTATCACTCCACACTCATATATTACACTGCATTATCATCTATCACTCCACACTCAGATATTACACTGCATTATCATCTATCACTCCACACTCATATATTACACTGCATTATCATGTATCACTCCACACACATATATTACACTGCATTATCACGTATCACTCCACACTCATATATTACACTGCATTATCATGTATCACTCCACACACATATATTACACTGCATTATCACGTATGACTCCACACACATATATTACACTGCATTATCACGTATGACTCCACACTCATATATTAGACTGCATTATCATGTATCACTCCACACTCATATATTACACTGCATTATCATGTATCACTCCACACTCATATATTACACTGAATTATCATATATCACTCCACACTCATATATTACACTGCATTATCATGTATCACTCCACACACACATATATTACACTGCATTATCATGTATCACTCCACACACATATATTACACTGCATTATCATGTATCACTCCACACTCATATATTACACTGCATTATCATGTATCACTCCACACACACATATATTACACTGCATTATCATGTATCACTCCACACACATATATTACACTGCATTATCATGTATCACTCCACACACATATATTACACTGCATTATCACGTATCACTCCACACTCATATATTACACTGCATTATCATGTATCACTCCACACTCATATATTACACTGCATTATCATCTATCACTCCACACTCATATATTACACTGCATTATCATGTATCACTCCACACTCATATATTACACTGCACTATCATGTATCACTCCACACTCATATATTACACTGCATTATCATGTATCACTCCACACTCATATATTACACTGCATTATCATGTATCACTCCACACACATATATTACACTGCATTATCATGTATCACTCCACACTCATATATTACACTGCATTATCATGTATCACTCCACACTCATATATTACACTGCATTATCATGTATCACTCCACACTCATATATTACACTGCATTATCATGTATCACTCCACACTCATATATTACACTGCATTATCACGTATCACTCCACACTCATATATTACACTGCATTATCATGTATCACTCCACACACACATATATTACACTGCATTATCACGTATCACTCCACACTCATATATTACACTGCATTATCATGTATCACTCCACACACATATATTACACTGCATTATCACGTATCACTCCACACTCATATATTACACTGCATTATCATGTATAACGCCACACTCATATATTACACTGCATTATCATGTATCACTCCACACTCATATATTACACTGCATTATCATGTATCACTCCACACTCATATATTACACTGCATTATCATGTATCACTCCACACTCATATATTACACTGCACTATCATGTATCACTCCACACTCATATATTACACTGCCTTATCATGTATCACTCCACACACATATATTACACTGCATTATCATGTATCACTCCACACTCATATATTACACTGCATTATCATGTATCACTCCACACTCATATATTACACTGCATTATCATGTATCACTCCACACTCATATATTACACTGCATTATCACGTATCACTCCACACTCATATATTACACTGCATTATCACGTATCACTCCACACTCATATATTACACTGCATTATCATGTATCACTCCACACTCATCTATTACACTGCAATATCATGTATCACTCCACACTCATATATTACACTGCATTATCATGTATCACTCCACACTCATATATTACACTGCACTATCATGCATCACTCCACACTCATATATTACACTGCTTTATCATGTATCACTCCACACTTGTATTTCACTGTATTATTTTGTATATTATGATTCTGTAATCTATTTCTCGCTGTGTGCTGTTATACCTCAGTGTTTTGCACATTAGAGAAGCTGCTTGCACTCATCTCACGTCCCTGCAAACTGCTAAGTTTATGACACATGAAATAAATGTGTAGATGAAACCGCAATGAACTTAGTGAAGTCTATAAATCCATCCTGACACAAAGCTTCGATTTTCCTGTTGTGTTTGGATTATATAATGTATTCAGTGGCCGTGTAATTATGTGCTCCGTCCAGATTACAGCCACATCACTGCACAGTAATTATTGTGATTGATAGATTGGGTGGATTGTTTGGATAACACATTTATAATGAAGCTTGTTTACTGTGTTGTAATTAGCAATTTACTTCCCAACGTCACAATCAGAAATGGCGGCTGCACTAAGTACATGGAGCAAGTGACGGCGGATGCACTGACTATGTGCAGTATGTGGCAGTATTATCTTAGGGGCACAGTGTGTGGCAGTAATATATTCAGGAGGCACAGTGTGTGGCAGTAATATAGTCAGGAGGCCCAGTGTGGGCAGTATTATATTAGGGAGCACAGTGTGTGGCAGTATTATATTAGGGGGCACAGTGGGTGGCAGTATTACCTTAGGGGGCACAGTGTGTGGCAGTATTATATTAGGGAGCACAGTGTGTGACAGTATTATATTAGGGGGCAAAGTGTGTGGCAGTATTATCTTAGGGGCACAGTGTGAGGCAGTATTATCTTAGGGGGCACAGTGTGTGGCAGTACTATCTTAGGGGCACAGTGTGAGGCAGTATTATCTTAGGGGGCACAGTGTGTGACAGTATTATCTTAGGGGCACAGTGTGAGGCAGTATTATCTTAGGGGGCACAGTGTGTGACAGTATTATCTTAGGGGCACAGTGTGAGGCAGTATTATCTTAGGGGGCACAGTGTGTGACAGTATTATATTAGGGGCACAGTGTGAGGCAGTATTATATTAGGGGCACAGTGTGTGGCAGTATTATATTAGGGGCACAGTGTGAGGCAGTATTATTTTAAGTTTGTAGCAGGATATACACAATAACGACACCTTACTTGGGCTTAGAACTCATGAAAAGATGAACTCACAACTGCAAGTCGCTTCAATAGGATAAATTCTAGTCCTTTTTTATTTTTCCTTTTTTCTTATTTCAATGTTTAGAACGCTGAGCTCTCCTTCTCATGCCCCCTCACCTTGTCACAACATTTCCAGAGACCACGTCCCCTTACTCTTGTGTGCAGGTGAAGCAGGATGGAGTGTCTTAAATAGTTGTAAAAACATTACACATATATAAATATATAGTAGATATATACAAGTATACACAGGAGAACACTCGGCTACATGGAGTATACACAGGAGAACACTCTGCTACATGGAGTATACACAGGAGAACACTCGGCTACATGGAGTATACACACGAGAACACTCGGCTACATGGAGTATACACATTAGAACACTCGGCTACATGGAGTATACACAGGAGAACACTCGGCTACATGGAGTATACACAGGAGAACACTCGGCTACATGGAGTATACACAGGAGAACACTCGGCTACATGGAGTATACACACGAGAACACTCGGCTACATGGAGTATACACAGGAGAACACTCTGCTACATGGAGTATACACAGGAGAACACTCGGCTACATGGAGTATACACACGAGAACACTCTGCTACATGGAGTATACACAGGAGAACACTCTGCTACATGGAGTATACACAGGAGAACACTCGGCTACATGGAGTATACACAGGAGAACACTCGGCTACATGGAGTATACACAGGAGAACACTCGCCTACATGGAGTATACACAGGAGAACACTCGGCTACATGGAGTATATACACGAGAACACTCGGCTACATGGAGTATACACAGGAGAACACTCGGCTACATGGAGTATACACAGGAGAACACTCGGCTACATGGAGTATACACAGGAGAACACTCGGCTACATGGAGTATACACACGAGAACACTCGGCTACATGGAGTATACACAGGAGAACACTCGGTTACATGGATTATACACAGGAGAACACTCGGCTACATGGAGTATACACTCGAGAACACTCGGCTACATGGAGTATACACAGGAGAACACTCGGCTACATGGAGTATACACAGGAGAACACTCGGCTACATGGAGTATACACTCGAGAACACTCGGCTACATGGAGTATACACACGAGAACACTCGGCTACATGGAGTATACACACGAGAACACTCGGCTACATGGAGTATACACTCGAGAACACTCGGCTACATGGAGTATACACACGAGAACACTCGGTTACATGGAGTATACACACGAGAACACTCGGCTACATGGAGTATACACAGGAGAACACTCGGCTACATGGAGTATACACACGAGAACACTCTGCTACATGGAGTATACACAGGAGAACACTCTGCTACATGGAGTATACACAGGAGAACACTCGGCTACATGGAGTATACACAGGAGAACACTCTGCTACATGGAGTATACACAGGAGAACACTCGGCTACATGGAGTATACACAGGAGAACACTCTGCTACATGGAGTATACACACGAGAACACTCTGCTACATGGAGTATACACACAAGAACACTCGGCTACATGGAGTATACACACGAGAACACTCTGCTACATGGAGTATACACAGGAGAACACTCGGCTACATGGAGTATACACAGGAGAACACTCTGCTACATGGAGTATACACAGGAGAACACTCGGCTACATGGAGTATACACAGGAGAACACTCTGCTACATGGAGTATACACAGGAGAACATTCTGCTACATGGAGTATACACAGGAGAACACTCGGCTACATGGAGTATACACATGAGAACACTCGGCTACATGGATTATACACACAAGAACACTCTGCTACATGGAGTATACACAGGAGATCACTCGGCTACATGGAGTATACACAGGAGAACACTCGGCTACATGGAGTATACACACGAGAACACTCGGTTACATGGAGTATACACAGGAGAACACTCTGCTACATGGAGTATACACAGGAGAACATTCTGCTACATGGAGTATACACAGGAGAACACTCGGCTACATGGAGTATACACAGGAGAACACTCGGCTACATGGAGTATACACAGGAGAACACTCTGCTACATGGAGTATACACAGGAGAACACTCGGCTACATGGAGTATACACACGAGAACACTCTGCTACATGGAGTATACACAGGAGAACACTCTGCTACATGGAGTATACACAGGAGAACACTCGGCTACATGGAGTATACACAGGAGAACATTCTGCTACATGGAGTATACACAGGAGAACATTCTGCTACATGGAGTATACACAGGAGAACACTCGGCTACATGGAGTATACACAGGAGAACACTCGGCTACATGGAGTATACACAGGAGAACACTCTGCTACATGGAGTATACACAGGAGAACACTCGGCTACATGGAGTATACACACGAGAACACTCTGCTACATGGAGTATACACAGGAGAACACTCTGCTACATGGAGTATACACAGGAGAACACTCGGCTACATGGAGTATACACAGGAGAACACTCGGCTACATGGAGTATACACAGGAGAACACTCGCCTACATGGAGTATACACAGGAGAACACTCGGCTACATGGAGTATATACACGAGAACACTCGGCTACATGGAGTATATACACGAGAACACTCGGCTACATGGAATATATACAGGAGAACACTCGGCTACATGGAGTATACACACGAGAACACTCTGCTACATGGAGTATACACAGGAGAACACTCGCCTACATGGAGTATACACACGAGAACACTCGGCTACATGGAGTATACACATTAGAACACTCGGCTACATGGAGTATACACAGGAGAACACTCGGCTACATGGAGTATACACAGGAGAACACTCTGCTACATGGAGTATATACAGGAGAACAATCTGCTACATGGAGTATACACAGGAGAACACTCGGCTACATGGAGTATATACACGAGAACACTCGGCTACATGGAGTATACACAGGAGAACACTCGGCTACATGGAGTATACACAGGAGAACACTCGGCTACATGGAGTATACACAGGAGAACACTCTGCTACATGGAGTATACACAGGAGAACACTCTGCTACATGGAGTATACACAGGAGAACACTCGGCTACATGGAGTATACACACGAGAACACTCGGCTACATGGAGTATACACAGGAGAACACTCGGTTACATGGATTATACACAGGAGAACACTCGGCTACATGGAGTATACACTCGAGAACACTCGGCTACATGGAGTATACACAGGAGAACACTCGGCTACATGGAGTATACACAGGAGAACACTCGGCTACATGGAGTATACACTCGAGAACACTCGGCTACATGGAGTATACACACGAGAACACTCGGCTACATGGAGTATACACAGGAGAACACTCGGCTACATGGAGTATACACTCGAGAACACTCGGCTACATGGAGTATACACACGAGAACACTCGGTTACATGGAGTATACACACGAGAACACTCGGCTACATGGAGTATACACAGGAGAACACTCGGCTACATGGAGTATACACACGAGAACACTCTGCTACATGGAGTATACACAGGAGAACACTCTGCTACATGGAGTATACACAGGAGAACACTCGGCTACATGGAGTATACACAGGAGAACACTCTGCTACATGGAGTATACACAGGAGAACACTCGGCTACATGGAGTATACACAGGAGAACACTCTGCTACATGGAGTATACACACGAGAACACTCTGCTACATGGAGTATACACACAAGAACACTCGGCTACATGGAGTATACACACGAGAACACTCTGCTACATGGAGTATACACAGGAGAACACTCGGCTACATGGAGTATACACAGGAGAACACTCTGCTACATGGAGTATACACAGGAGAACACTCGGCTACATGGAGTATACACAGGAGAACACTCTGCTACATGGAGTATACACAGGAGAACATTCTGCTACATGGAGTATACACAGGAGAACACTCGGCTACATGGAGTATACACAGGAGAACACTCTGCTACATGGAGTATACACACGAGAACACTCGGCTACATGGATTATACACACGAGAACACTGCTACATGGAGTATACACAGGAGAACACTCGGCTACATGGAGTATACACAGGAGAACACTCGGCTACATGGAGTATACACACGAGAACACTCGGTTACATGGAGTATACACACGAGAACACTCGGCTACATGAAGTATACACAGGAGAACACTCGGCTACATGGAGTATACACACGAGAACACTCGGCTACATGGAGTATACACAGGAGAACACTCGGCTACATGGAGTATACACAGGAGAACACTCGGCTACATGGAGTATATACACGAGAACACTCTGCTACATGGAGTATACACAGGAGAACACTCGGCTACATGGAGTATACACACGAGAACACTCGGCTACATGGAGTATACACAGGAGAACACTCGGCTACATGGAGTATACACAGGAGAACACTCGGCTACATGGAGTATACACACGAGAACACTCGGCTACATGGAGTATACACACGAGAACACTCGGCTACATGGAGTATACACAGGAGAACACTCTGCTACATGGAGTATACACAGGAGAACACTCGGCTACATGGAGTATACACACGAGAACACTCGGCTACATGGAGTATACACAGGAGAACACTCGGCTACATGGAGTATACACACGAGAACACTCGGTTACATGGAGTATACACAGGAGAACACTCTGCTACATGGAGTATACACACGAGAACACTCGGCTACATGGAGTATACACAGGAGAACACTCTGCTACATGGAGTATACACAGGAGAACACTCTGCTACATGGAGTATACACAGGAGAACACTCGGCTACATGGAGTATACACAGGAGAACACTCGGCTACATGGAGTATACACACGAGAACACTCTGCTACATGGAGTATACACAGGAGAACACTCGGCTACATGGAGTATACACACGAGAACACTCTGCTACATGGAGTATACACACGAGAACACTCGGCTACATGGAGTATACACACGAGAACACTCGGCTACATGGAGTATACACAGGAGAACACTCGGCTACATGGAGTATACACAGGAGAACACTCTGCTACATGGAGTATACACAGGAGAACACTCTGCTACATGGAGTATACACAGGAGAACACTCTGCTACATGGAGTATACACAGGAGAACACTCGGCTACATGGAGTATACACAGGAGAACACTCGGCTACATGGAGTATACACACGAGAACACTCTGCTACATGGAGTATACACACGAGAACACGCTGCTACATGGAGTATACACAGGAGAACACTCTGCTACATGGAGTATACACAGGAGAACACTCGGCTACATGGAGTATACACAGGAGAACACTCTGCTACATGGAGTATACACAGGAGAACACTCTGCTACATGGAGTATACACAGGAGAACACTCGGCTACATGGAGTATACACAGGAGAACACTCGGCTACATGGAGTATACACACGAGAACACTCTGCTACATGGAGTATACACAGGAGAACACTCGGCTACATGGAGTATACACACGAGAACACTCTGCTACATGGAGTATACACAGGAGAACACTCGGCTACATGGAGTATACACAGGAGAACACTCTGCTACATGGAGTATACACAGGAGAACACTCTGCTACATGGAGTATACACAGGAGAACACTCGGCTACATGGAGTATACACAGGAGAACACTCTGCTACATGGAGTATACACAGGAGAACACTCGGCTACATGGAGTATATACAGGAGAACACTCGGCTACATGGAGTATACACAGGAGAACACTCTGCTACATGGAGTATACACAGGAGAACACTCGGCTACATGGAGTATATACAGGAGAACACTCGGCTACATGGAGTATACACAGGAGAACACTCGGCTACATGGAGTATACACAGGAGAACACTCTGCTACATGGAGTATACACAGGAGAACACTCTGCTACATGGAGTATACACAGGAGAACACTCGGCTACATGGAGTATACACAGGAGAACACTCTGCTACATGGAGTATACACAGGAGAACACTCTGCTACATGGAGTATACACAGGAGAACACTCGGCTACATGGAGTATACACAGGAGAACACTCTGCTACATGGAGTATACACACGAGAACACTCGGCTACATGGAGTATACACAGGAGAACACTCGGCTACATGGAGTATACACAGGAGAACACTCGGCTACATGGAGTATACACAGGAGAACACTCTGCTACATGGAGTATACACAGGAGAACACTCTGCTACATGGAGTATACACAGGAGAACACTCGGCTACATGGAGTATACACAGGAGAACACTCTGCTACATGGAGTATACACAGGAGAACACTCTGCTACATGGAGTATACACAGGAGAACACTCGGCTACATGGAGTATACACAGGAGAACACTCTGCTACATGGAGTATACACAGGAGAACACTCGGCTACATGGAGTATACACAGGAGAACACTCTGCTACATGGAGTATACACAGGAGAACACTCGGCTACATGGAGTATACACAGGAGAACACTCGGCTACATGGAGTATACACACGAGAACACTCTGCTACATGGAGTATACACAGGAGAACACTCTGCTACATGGAGTATACACAGGAGAACACTCGGCTACATGGAGTATACACAGGAGAACACTCGGCTACATGGAGTATACACAGGAGAACACTCGCCTACATGGAGTATACACAGGAGAACACTCTGCTACATGGAGTATACACAGGAGAACACTCTGCTACATGGAGTATACACAGGAGAACACTCTGCTACATGGAGTATACACAGGAGAACACTCGGCTACCTGGAGTATACACACGAGAACACTCTGCTACATGGAGTATACACAGGAGAACACTCCATGTAGCCGAGTGTTCTCCTGTGTATACTTGTATATATCTACTATATATTTATATATGTGTAATGTTTTTACAACTATTTAAGACACTCCATCCTGCTTCACCTGCACACATGAGTAAGGGGACGTGGTCTCTGGAAATGTTGTGACAAGGTGAGGGGGCATGAGAAGGAGAGCTCAGCGTTCTAAACATTGAAATAAGAAAAAAGGAAAAATAAAAAAGGACTAGAATTTATCCTATTGAAGCGACTTGCAGTTGTGAGTTCATCTTTTCATGAGTTCTAAGCCCAAGTAAGGTGTCGTTATTGTGCATATCCTGCTACAAATCTAATTGTTTGACTGTGTATATGATAGGAGCGTAGTGAGATAGGTGCACGTGTAAAAATTATCCACAGACACTTTCACAAATACTTTTGCATAAGTATTATTTTAGGGAAACGGTGTGTGGCAGTATTATATTAGGGGGCGCAGTGTGTGGCTGTATTATATTAGGGGGCGCAGTGTGTGGCAGTATTATATTAGGGGGCGCAGTGTGTGGCAGTATTATATTAGGGGGCACAGTGTGTGGCAGTATTATATTAGGGGGCGCAGTGTGTGGCTATATTATATTAGGGGGCACAGTGTGTGGCTGTATTATATTAGGGGGCGCAGTGTGTGGCAGTATTATATTAGGGGGCACAGTGTGTGACAGTATTATATTAGGGGGCACAGTGTGTGGCAGTATTATAGTAGGTGGCACAGTGTGTGGCAGTATTATTTTAGGGACACAGTGTGTGGCAGTATTATATTAAAGGGCACAGTGTGTGGCAGTATTATAGTAGGTGGCACAGTGTGTGGCAGTATTATATTAGGGGGCAGAGTGTTGGGCAGTATTATATTTGGGGTGCACAGTGTGTGGGTGTATTATATTAGAGGGTACAATGTAAGGCAGAATTATTTTAGGAGCCACAGTGTGTTGCAGTATTATATTAGGGGCACAGTGTGGCAGTATTATTTTAGGAGCCACAGTGTGTGGCAGTAATATTTTAGTGGGTACAATTTGTGGTGATATTCTTTATATGGGCACAGTGTGTGGCTGTATTATATTAGGGGCACAGTGTGTGGCAGTCCTTATATTAGAGGGCACAGTGTGTGGCAGTATTATTCTAGAAGGCACAGTGTATGGTAGTATTATATTAGGGGGCACAGTGTGTGTCTGTATTATATTAGAGGGTACAATGTGTGGCAGTATTATTTTAGGGGGCACAGTGTGTGGCAATATTATATTAGGTTGCACAGTGTGTGGCTGTATTATATTAGGGGGCACAGTGTGTGGCTGTATTATATTAGGGGGCACCGTGTGTTTCTGTATTATATTAGGGGGCATAGTGTATTTCTGTACTATATTAGGAGACACAGTGTGTGGCTATATTATATCCGGGGGCACAGTGTGTGGCTGTATTATATTATGGGGCACAGTGTGTGGCTATAGTATATTAGGAGGCACAGTGTGTGGCTGTATTATATTAGGAGGCACAGTGTTTGGAGGTATCTATTAGGGGGCACAGTGTGTGGCTATATTATATTATATTATATTATATTATATTAGGAGGCACAGTGTGTGGCTGTATTATATTAGGAGGCACAATGTGTAGATGTATATATTAGGGGGCACAGTGTGTGGCTGTATTATATTAGGAGGCACAGTGTGTGGCTGTATTATATTAGGAGGCACAGTGTGTGGAAATAGTATATTAGGTTGCACAGTGTGTGGCTGTATTATATTTGGGGGCGCATTGTGTGGCTGTATTATATTAGGAGGCGCAGTGTGTGGCTGTATTATATTAGGAGGCACAGTGTGTGGCTGTTTTATATTAGGGGGCACAGTGTGCGGCTGTATTATATTAGGGGGCACAGTGTGCGGCTGTATTATATTAGGGGGCACAGTTTTTGGCTGTATTATATTAGGGGGTGCAGTGTGTGGCAGTATTATATTAAAGGGCACAGTGTGTGGCAGTATTATATTAGGGGGCACAGTGTGTGGCAGTATTATATTAAAGGGCACAGTGTGTGGCAGTATTATATTAAAGGGCACAGTGTGTGGCAGTATTATATTAAAGGGCACAGTGTGTGACTGTATTATATTAGAGGGTACAATGTAAGGCAGTATTATTTTAGGAGCCACAGTATGTTGCAATATTATATTAGGGGGTACAGTGTGTGGCTGTATTATATTAGGGGGCACTGTGTGTGGCAATATTATATTAGGGCACACAGTGTGTGGCTATATTATATTAGGGGGCGCAGTGTGGGTAGGTATATATTAGGGGTCACAGTGTGTGGCTATATTATATTAGGAGGCACAGTATGTGGCTGTATTATATTAGGAGGAACAGTGTGTTGCTGTATTATATTAGGAGGCACAGTGTGTTGCTGTATTATATTAGGAGGCACAGTGTGTGGCTATATTATATTAGGAGGCACAGTATGTTACTGTATTATATTAGGAGGCGCATTGTGTTGCTGTATTATATTAGGAGGCGCAGTGTGCGGAGGTATTATATTAGGGGGCGCAGTGTGTTGCTGTATTATATTAGGGGGCGCAGTGTGTAGCTGTATTATATTAGGGGGCACAGTGTGTGGCTATATTATATTAGAAGGCACAGTGTGCGGTGGTATTACATTAGGGGGCGCAGTTTGTGGAGGTATTATATTAGGGGGCACAGTGTGGGGCTGTATTATATTAGGGGGCGCAATGGGTGGCTATATTATATTAGGAGGCACAGTGTGTGTGGCTATATTATATTAGGAGGCACAGTGTGTGGCAGTATTATGTTAGGGGGCACAGTGTGTGGCAATATTATATAAGGGGGCACAGTGTGTGGCTGTATTATATTAGGGGGCGCAGTGTGTGTAGGTTTATATTAGGGGTGACAGTGTGTGGCAATATTATATTAGGGGGCACAGTGTGTGGCTGTATTATATTAGGGGGCACAGTGTGTGTGTAGATATATATTGGGTGGTACAGTGCGTGGCGTTATTATATTAGGGGGCACAGTGTGTGACTATATTATATTAGGAGGCACAGTGTGTGTAGGTATTATATTAGGTGGCACAGTGTGTGGCTGTATTATATTAGGTGGCACAGTGTGTTTTTGTATTATTTTAGGAGGCACAGTGTGTTGCTGTATTATATTAGGGGGCGCAGTGTGTGGCTATATTATATTAGGAGGCACAGTGTGCGGTGGTATTATATTAGGGGGCGCAGTGTTTGGAGGTATTATATTAGGGGGCGCAATGGGTGGCTATATTATATTAGGAGGCGCAGTGTGTGTCAGTATTATATTAGGGGGCACAGTGTGTGGCAATATTATATTAGGGGGCATAGTGTGTGGAGGTATTATATTAGGAGACACAGTGTGTGGCATTATTATATTAGGATGCGCAGTGTGTGTTTGTATTATATCAGCGGGCACAGTGTGTGGCAGTATTTCATTAGGGGGCACAGGGTGTGGCTATATTATATTAGGGGTGCAGTGTGTGGCGGTATTATATTAGGAGGCACAGTGTGTTGCTGTATTATATTAGGGGGCGCAGTGTGTGTTTGTATTATATCAGCGGGCACAGTGTGTGGCAGTATTTCATTAGGGGGCACAGGGTGTGGCTATATTATATTAGGGGGCACAGTGTGTTACTGTATTATATTAGCGGGCACAGTGTGTGGCGGTATTATATTAGGAGGCACATTGTGTGGCTGTATTATATTAGGAGGCACAGTGTGTGGCTGTATTATATTAGGGGGCGCAGTGTGTGGCTGTATTATATTAGGAGACACATTGTGTGGCTGTATTATATTAGGAGGCGCAGTGTGTTGCTGTATTATATTAGGAGGCACAGTGTGTTACTGTATTATATTAGGAGGCACATTGTGTTGCTGTATTATATTAGGAGGCACAGTGTGTTGCTGTATTATATTAGGAGGCACAGTGTGTGGCTGTATTATATTACGAGGCACAGTGTGTGGCTGTATTATATTAGGGGGCACAGTGTGTGGCTGTATTATATTAGGAGGCACAGTGTGTGGTTGTATTATATTAGGAGGCACAGTGTGTTGCTGTATTATATTAGGAGGCACAGTGTGTGGCTGTATTATATTACGAGGCACAGTGTGTGGCTGTATTATATTAGGGGGCACAGTGTGTGGCTGTATTATATTAGGAGGCACAGTGTGTGGTTGTATTATATTAGGGGGCACAGTGTGTGGTTGTATTATATTAGGAGGCACATTGTGTTGCTGTATTATATTATGAGGCACAGTGTGTGGCTGTATTATATTAGGAGGCACAGTGTGTGGCTGTATTATATCAGCGGGCACAGTGTGTGGCAGTATTTCATTAGGGGGCACAGGGTGTGGCTATATTATATTAGGGGTGCAGTGTGTGGCGGTATTATATTAGGGGGCACAGTGTGTGGCTTTATTATATTAGCGGGCACAGTGTACTGCTGTATTATATTAGGAGGCATATTGTGCTGCTGTATTATATTAGGAGGCACAGTGTGTGGCTGTATTATATTAGGAGGCACATTGTGTTGCTGTATTATATTAGGAGGCACATTGTGTTGCTGTATTATATTAGGAGGCACATTGTGTTGCTGTATTATATTAGGAGGCACATTGTGTTGCTGTATTATATTAGGAGGCACATTGTGTTGCTGTATTATATTAGGAGGCACATTGTGTTGCTGTATTATATTAGGAGGCACATTGTGTTGCTTCATTATATTAGGAGGCACATTGTGTGGCTGTATTATATTAGGAGGCACATTGTGTTGCTTCATTATATTAGGAGGCACATTGTGTTACTGTATTATATTAGGAGGCACATTGTGTTGCTGTATTATATTAGGAGGCACATTGTGTTGCTGTATTATATTAGGAGGCACAGTGTGTTACTGTATTATATTAGGGGGCGCAGTGTGTGGCTGTATTATATTAGGAGGCACATTGTGTTACTGTATTATATTAGGAGGCACATTGTGTGGCTGTATTATATTAGGAGGCACATTGTGTTACTGTATTATATTAGGAGGCACATTGTGTTGCTGTATTATATTAGGAGGCACATTGTGTTGCTGTATTATATTAGGAGGCACATTGTGTGGCTGTATTATATTAGGAGGCACATTGTGTTGCTGTATTATATTAGGAGGCACATTGTGTGGCTGTATTATATTAGGAGGCACAGTGTGTTACTGTATTATATTAGGGGGCACATTGTGTGGCTGTATTATATTAGGAGGCACATTGTGTTGCTGTATTATATTAGGAGGCACATTGTGTTGCTTCATTATATTAGGAGGCACATTGTGTTGCTGTATTATATTAGGAGGCACATTGTGTTGCTGTATTATATTAGGAGGCACATTGTGTTGCTGTATTATATTAGGGGGCACAGTGTGGGGCTGTTTATATTAGCGGGCACAGTGTGCGGAGGTATTATATTAGGGGGCACAGTGTGTTGCTGTATTATATTAGGAGGCACATTGTGTTGCTGTATTATATTAGGAGGCACATTGTGTTGCTGTATTATATTAGGAGGCACAGTGTGTTACTGTATTATATTAGGGGGCGCAGTGTGTGGCTGTATTATATTAGGAGGCACAGTGTAATACTGTATTATATTAGGAGGCACATTGTGTTACTGTATTATATTAGGAGGCACATTGTGTGGCTGTATTATATTAGGAGGCACATTGTGTTACTGTATTATATTAGGAGGCACATTGTGTTGCTGTATTATATTAGGAGGCACATTGTGTTGCTGTATTATATTAGGAGGCACAGTGTGTTACTGTATTATATTAGGAGGCACATTGTGTTGCTGTATTATATTAGGAGGCACATTGTGTGGCTGTATTATATTAGGGGGCGCAGTGTGTTACTGTATTATATTAGGAGGCACATTGTGTGGCTGTATTATATTAGGATGCACAGTGTGGGGCTGTATTATATTAGGGGCACAGTGTGCGGAGGTATTATATTAGGGGGCACAGGGTGTGGCTGTATTATATTAGGAGGCACAGTGTGTGGCTGTATTATATTAGGGGGCGCAGTGTGTGGCTGTATTATATTAGGGGGCGCAGTGTGTGGCTGTATTATATTAGGAGGCACATTGTGTGGCTGTATTATATTAGCGGGCACAGTGTGTGGCTGTATTATATTAGGAGGCACATTGTGTTGCTGTATTATATTAGCGGGCACAGTGTGTGGCTGTATTATATTAGGGGGCACAGTGTGTGGCTGTATTATATTAGGAGGCGCATTGTGTGGCTGTATTATATTAGGATGCACAGTGTGGGGCTGTATTATATTAGGGGGCGCAGTGTGTGGCTGTATTATATTAGGGGGCACAGTGTGTGGCTGTATTATATTAGGAGGCGCAGTGTGCGGAGGTATTATATTAAGAGGCGCATTGTGTGGCTGTATTATATTAGGAGGCGCATTGTGTGGCTGTATTATATTAGCGGGCACAGTGTGTGGCTGTATTATATTAGGGGGCACAGTGTGTGGCTGTATTATATTAGGGGGCACATTGTGTGGCTGTATTATATTAGGAGGCACATTGTGTGGCTGTATTATATTAGGAGGCGCAGTGTGTTACTGTATTATATTAGGGGGCACATTGTGTGGCTGTATTATATTATGAGGCACAGTGTGTTACTGTATTATATTAGGAGGCACATTGTGTTGCTGTATTATATTAGGATGCACAGTGTGGGGCTGTATTATATTAGGGGGCGCAGTGTGTTGCTGTATTATATTAGGAGGCACATTGTGTTGCTGTATTATATTAGCGGGCACAGTGTGTGGCTGTATTATATTAGGGGGCGCAGTGTGTTGCTGTATTATATTAGGGGGCACATTGTGTGGCTGTATTATATTAGGAGGCGCAGTGTGCGGAGGTATTATATTAGGGGGCACATTGTGTGGTTGTATTATATTAGGAGGCACATTGTGTTGCTGTATTATATTAGGATGCACAGTGTGTGGCTGTATTATATTAGGGGGCACAGTGTGTGGCTGTATTATATTAGGAGGCGCAGTGTGCGGAGGTATTATATTAAGAGGCACATTGTGTGGCTGTATTATATTAGGAGGCACATTGTGTGGCTGTATTATATTAGCGGGCACAGTGTGTGGCTGTATTATATTAGGAGGCACATTGTGTTGCTGTATTATATTAGCGGGCACAGTGTGTGGCTGTATTATATTAGGGGGCACAGTGTGTGGCTGTATTATATTAGGAGGCGCATTGTGTGGCTGTATTATATTAGGATGCACAGTGTGGGGCTGTATTATATTAGGGGGCGCAGTGTGTGGCTGTATTATATTAGGAGGCACATTGTGATGCTGTATTATATTAGGGGGCACAGTGTGTGGCTGTATTATATTAGGGGGCACAGTGTGGGGCTGTATTATATTAGGAGGCACATTGTGTTCCTGTATTATATTAGGAGGCACAGTGTGTGGCTGTATTATATTAGGGGGCACAGTGTGGGGCTGTATTATATTAGCGGGCACAGTGTGTGGCTGTATTATATTAGGAGGCACATTGTGTTGCTGTATTATATTAGCGGGCACAGTGTGTGGCTGTATTATATTAGGGGGCACAGTGTGTGGCTGTATTATATTAGGAGGCACATTGTGTGGCTGTATTATATTAGGGGGCACAGTGTGTGGCTGTATTATATTAGGGGGCACATTGTGTGGTTGTATTATATTAGGGGGCACAGTGTGTGGCTGTATTATATTAGGAGGCGCAGTGTGCGGAGGTATTATATTAAGAGGCGCATTGTGTAGCTGTATTATATTAGGAGGCGCATTGTGTGGCTGTATTATATTAGCGGGCACAGTGTGTGGCTGTATTATATTAGGGGGCACAGTGTGTGGCTGTATTATATTAGGAGGCGCATTGTGTGGCTGTATTATATTAGGGGCGGAGTGTGCGGAGGTATTATATTAGGAGGCACATTGTGTTGCTGTATTATATTAGGGGGCACAGTGTGTGGCTGTATTATATTAGGGGGCACAGTGTGTGGCTGTATTATATTAGGAGGCGCATTGTGTGGCTGTATTATATTAGGGGCGGAGTGTGCGGAGGTATTATATTAGGAGGCACATTGTGTTGCTGTATTATATTAGGATGCACAGTGTGGGGCTGTATTATATTAGGGGGTGCAGTGTGTGGCTGTATTATATTAGCGGGCACAGTGTGTGGCTGTATTATATTAGGGGGCGCAGTGTGTTGCTGTATTATATTAGGGGGCACATTGTGTGGCTGTATTATATTAGGAGGCGCAGTGTGCGGAGGTATTATATTAGGGGGCACATTGTGTGGTTGTATTATATTAGGAGGCGCAGTGTGCGGAGGTATTATATTAGGGGCACAGTGTGTGGCTGTATTATATTAGGAGGCGCATTGTGTGGCTGTATTATATTAGGAGGCGCAGTGTGCGGAGGTATTATATTAGGAGGCGCATTGTGTGGCTGTATTATATTAGTGGGCACAGTGTGTGGCAGTATTATATTAGGGGGCACAGTGTGTGGCTGTATTATATTAGGAGGCGCAGTGTGTTACTGTATTATATTATGAGGCACATTGTGTGGCTGTATTATATTAGGAGGCGCAGTGTGTTACTGTATTATATTAGGAGGCACATTGTGTGGCTGTATTATATTAGGAGGCGCAGTGTGTTACTGTATTATATTAGGGGGCACATTGTGTGGTTGTATTATATTAGGAGGCACAGTGTGTTACTGTATTATATTAGGGGGCACATTGTGTGGCTGTATTATATTAGGGGGCACAGTGTGTGGCTGTATTATATTAGGAGGCGCAGTGTGTTACTGTATTATATTAGGGGGCACATTGTGTGGTTGTATTATATTAGGGGGCACAATGTGTGGCTGTATTATATTAGGAGGCGCAGTGTGCGGAGGTATTATATTAGGAGGCGCATTGTGTGGCTGTATTATATTAGGGGGCACAGTGTGTGGCAGTATTATATTAGGGGGCACAGTGTGTGGCTGTATTATATTAGGAGGCACATTGTGTTGCTGTATTATATTAGGAGGCACATTGTGTTGCTGTATTATATTAGGAGGCACATTGTGTTGCTGTATTATATTAGGAGGCACAGTGTGTGGCTGTATTATATTAGGAGGCACATTGTGTTGCTGTATTATATTAGGAGGCACATTGTGTTACTGTATTATATTAGGAGGCACATTGTGTTGCTGTATTATATTAGGAGGCACATTGTGTTGCTTCATTATATTAGGAGGCACATTGTGTGGCTGTATTATATTAGGAGGCACATTGTGTTGCTTCATTATATTAGGAGGCACATTGTGTTGCTGTATTATATTAGGAGGCACAGTGTGTTACTGTATTATATTAGGAGGCACATTGTGTTGCTGTATTATTAGGAGACACATTGTCTTGCTGTATTATATTAGGAGGCACATTGTGTTGCTGTATTATATTAGGAGGCACATTGTGTTGCTGTATTATATTAGGAGGCACAGTGTGTTACTGTATTATATTAGGGGGCGCAGTGTGTGGCTGTATTATATTAGGAGGCACAGTGTAATACTGTATTATATTAGGAGGCACATTGTGTTACTGTATTATATTAGGAGGCACATTGTGTTGCTGTATTATATTAGGAGGCACATTGTGTTGCTGTATTATATTAGGAGGCACATTGTGTTGCTGTATTATATTAGGAGGCACAGTGTGTTACTGTATTATATTAGGAGGCACATTGTGTTGCTGTATTATATTAGGAGGCACAGTGTGTTACTGTATTATATTAGGGGGCGCAGTGTGTGGCTGTATTATATTAGGAGGCACAGTGTAATACTGTATTATATTAGGAGGCACATTGTGTTGCTGTATTATATTAGGAGGCACATTGTGTGGCTGTATTATATTAGGGGGCGCAGTGTGTTGCTGTATTATATTAGGAGGCACATTGTGTGGCTGTATTATATTAGGATGCACAGTGTGGGGCTGTATTATATTAGGGGCACAGTGTGCGGAGGTATTATATTAGGGGGCACAGGGTGTGGCTGTATTATATTAGGAGGCACAGTGTGTGGCTGTATTATATTAGGGGGCGCAGTGTGTGGCTGTATTATATTAGGGGGCACAGTGTGTGGCTGTATTATATTAGGGGGCGCAGTGTGTGGCTGTATTATATTAGGGGGCGCAGTGTGTGGCTGTATTATATTAGGAGGCACATTGTGTGGCTGTATTATATTAGCGGGCACAGTGTGTGGCTGTATTATATTAGGAGGCACATTGTGTTGCTGTATTATATTAGCGGGCACAGTGTGTGGCTGTATTATATTAGGGGGCACAGTGTGTGGCTGTATTATATTAGGAGGCGCATTGTGTGGCTGTATTATATTAGGATGCACAGTGTGGGGCTGTATTATATTAGGGGGCGCAGTGTGTGGCTGTATTATATTAGGGGGCACAGTGTGTGGCTGTATTATATTAGGAGGCGCAGTGTGCGGAGGTATTATATTAAGAGGCGCATTGTGTGGCTGTATTATATTAGGAGGCGCATTGTGTGGCTGTATTATATTAGCGGGCACAGTGTGTGGCTGTATTATATTAGCGGGCACAGTGTGTTGCTGTATTATATTAGGGGGCGCAGTGTGTGGCTGTATTATATTAGCGGGCACAGTGTGTGGCTGTATTATATTAGGAGGCGCATTGTGTGGCTGTATTATATTAGGGGCGGAGTGTGCGGAGGTATTATATTAGGAGGCGCATTGTGTGGCTGTATTATATTAGCGGGCACAGTGTGTGGCTGTATTATATTAGGGGGCACAGTGTGTGGCTGTATTATATTAGGGGGCGCATTGTGTGGCTGTATTATATTAGGGGCGGAGTGTGCGGAGGTATTATATTAGGAGGCACATTGTGTTGCTGTATTATATTAGGATGCACAGTGTGGGGCTGTATTATATTAGGGGGCGCAGTGTGTTGCTGTATTATATTAGGAGGCACATTGTGTTGCTGTATTATATTAGCGGGCACAGTGTGTGGCTGTATTATATTAGGGGGCGCAGTGTGTTGCTGTATTATATTAGGGGGCACATTGTGTGGCTGTATTATATTAGGAGGCGCAGTGTGCGGAGGTATTATATTAGGGGGCACATTGTGTGGTTGTATTATATTAGGATGCACAGTGTGTGGCTGTATTATATTAGGGGGCACAGTGTGTGGCTGTATTATATTAGGAGGCGCAGTGTGCGGAGGTATTATATTAAGAGGCACATTGTGTGGCTGTATTATATTAGGAGGCACATTGTGTGGCTGTATTATATTAGCGGGCACAGTGTGTGGCTGTATTATATTAGGGGGCACAGTGTGTGGCTGTATTATATTAGGAGGCGCATTGTGTGGCTGTATTATATTAGGATGCACAGTGTGGGGCTGTATTATATTAGGGGGCGCAGTGTGTGGCTGTATTATATTAGGAGGCACATTGTGATGCTGTATTATATTAGGGGGCACAGTGTGTGGCTGTATTATATTAGGGGGCACAGTGTGGGGCTGTATTATATTAGGAGGCACATTGTGTTCCTGTATTATATTAGGAGGCACAGTGTGTGGCTGTATTATATTAGGGGGCACAGTGTGGGGCTGTATTATATTAGCGGGCACAGTGTGTGGCTGTATTATATTAGGAGGCACATTGTGTTGCTGTATTATATTAGCGGGCACAGTGTGTGGCTGTATTATATTAGGGGGCACAGTGTGTGGCTGTATTATATTAGGAGGCGCATTGTGTGGCTGTATTATATTAGGGGGCACAGTGTGTGGCTGTATTATATTAGGGGGCACATTGTGTGGTTGTATTATATTAGGGGGCACAGTGTGTGGCTGTATTATATTAGGAGGCGCAGTGTGCGGAGGTATTATATTAAGAGGCGCATTGTGTAGCTGTATTATATTAGGAGGCGCATTGTGTGGCTGTATTATATTAGCGGGCACAGTGTGTGGCTGTATTATATTAGGGGGCACAGTGTGTGGCTGTATTATATTAGGAGGCGCATTGTGTGGCTGTATTATATTAGGGGCGGAGTGTGCGGAGGTATTATATTAGGAGGCACATTGTGTTGCTGTATTATATTAGGGGGCACAGTGTGTGGCTGTATTATATTAGGGGGCACAGTGTGTGGCTGTATTATATTAGGAGGCGCATTGTGTGGCTGTATTATATTAGGGGCGGAGTGTGCGGAGGTATTATATTAGGAGGCACATTGTGTTGCTGTATTATATTAGGATGCACAGTGTGGGGCTGTATTATATTAGGGGGTGCAGTGTGTGGCTGTATTATATTAGCGGGCACAGTGTGTGGCTGTATTATATTAGGGGGCGCAGTGTGTTGCTGTATTATATTAGGGGGCACATTGTGTGGCTGTATTATATTAGGAGGCGCAGTGTGCGGAGGTATTATATTAGGAGGCACATTGTGTTGCTGTATTATATTAGGGGGCACAGTGTGCGGAGGTATTATATTAGGGGGCACATTGTGTGGTTGTATTATATTAGGAGGGGCATTGTGTGGCTATATTATATTAGGATGCACAGTGTGCGGAGGTATTATATTAGGGGCACAGTGTGTGGCTGTATTATATTAGGAGGCGCATTGTGTGGCTGTATTATATTAGGAGGCGCAGTGTGCGGAGGTATTATATTAGGAGGCGCATTGTGTGGCTGTATTATATTAGTGGGCACAGTGTGTGGCAGTATTATATTAGGGGGCACAGTGTGTGGCTGTATTATATTAGGAGGCGCAGTGTGTTACTGTATTATATTATGAGGCACATTGTGTGGCTGTATTATATTAGGAGGCGCAGTGTGTTACTGTATTATATTAGGAGGCACATTGTGTGGCTGTATTATATTAGGAGGCGCAGTGTGTTACTGTATTATATTAGGGGGCACATTGTGTGGCTGTATTATATTATGAGGCACAGTGTGTTACTGTATTATATTAGGGGGCACATTGTGTGGTTGTATTATATTAGGAGGCACAGTGTGTTACTGTATTATATTAGGGGGCACATTGTGTGGCTGTATTATATTAGGGGGCACAGTGTGTGGCTGTATTATATTAGGAGGCGCAGTGTGTTACTGTATTATATTAGGGGGCACATTGTGTGGTTGTATTATATTAGGGGGCACAATGTGTGGCTGTATTATATTAGGAGGCGCAGTGTGCGGAGGTATTATATTAGGAGGCGCATTGTGTGGCTGTATTATATTAGGGGGCACAGTGTGTGGCAGTATTATATTAGGGGGCACAGTGTGTGGCTGTATTATATTAGGAGGCGCATTGTGTGGCTGTATTATATTAGGGGGCGCAGTGTGTGGCTGTATTATATTAGGAGGCGCATTGTGTGGCTGTATTATATTAGGGGGCACAGTGTGTTACTGTATTATATTAGGGGGCACGTTGTGTGGTTGTATTATATTAGGAGGCACATTGTGTTGCTGTATTATATTAGGGGGCACAGTGTGCGGAGGTATTATATTAGGGGGCACAGTGTGGGGCTGTATTATATTAGGAGGCGCAGTGTGCGGAGGTATTATATTAGGGGGCACATTGTGTGGTTGTATTCTATTAGCGGGCACAGTGTGTTGCTGTATTATATTAGGGGGCACATTGTGTGGTTGTATTATATTAGGAGGCGCAGTGTGCGGAGGTATTATATTAGGGGGCACAGTGTGTGGCTGTATTATATTAGGAGGCGCAGTGTGCGGAGGTATTATATTAGGGGGCACATTGTGTGGTTGTATTATATTAGCGGGCACAGTGTGTTGCTGTATTATATTAGCGGGCACAGTGTGTGGTTGTATTATATTAGGGGGCACAGTGTGGGGCTGTATTATATTAGCGGGCACAGTGTGTGGCTGTATTATATTAGGGGGCACAGTGTGGGGCTGTATTATATTAGCGGGCACAGTGTGTGGCTGTATTATATTAGGGGGCACAGTGTGTGGCTGTATTATATTAGGAGGCGCATTGTGTGGCTGTATTATATTAGGATGCACAGTGTGGGGCTGTATTATATTAGGGGGCACAGTGTGCGGAGGTATTATATTAGGGGGCACAGTGTGGGGCTGTATTATATTAGCGGGCACAGTGTGTGGCTGTATTATATTAGGGGGCACAGTGTGTTGCTGTATTATATTAGGGGGCACATTGTGTGGTTGTATTATATTAGGAGGTGCAGTGTGCGGAGGTATTATATTAGGGGGCACAGTGTGTGGCTGTATTATATTAGGAGGCGCAGTGTGCGGAGGTATTATATTAGGGGGCACATTGTGTGGTTGTATTATATTAGCGGGCACAGTGTGTTGCTGTATTATATTAGCGGGCACAGTGTGTGGCTGTATTATATTAGGGGGCACAGTGTGGGGCTGTTTATATTAGCGGGCACAGTGTGTGGCTGTATTATATTAGGGGGCACAGTGTGTGGCTGTATTATATTAGGATGCACAGTGTGGGGCTGTATTATATTAGGGGGCACAGTGTGCGGAGGTATTATATTAGGGGGCACAGTGTGGGGCTGTATTATATTAGCGGGCACAGTGTGTGGCTGTATTATATTAGGGGGCACAGTGTGTGGCTGTATTATATTAGGATGCACAGTGTGGGGCTGTATTATATTAGGAGGCGCAGTGTGCGGAGGTATTATATTAGGGGGCACATTGTGTGGTTGTATTATATTAGCGGGCACAGTGTGTTGCTGTATTATATTAGGGGGCACATTGTGTGGTTGTATTATATTAGGAGGCGCAGTGTGCGGAGGTATTATATTAGGTTGCACAGTGTGTGGCTGTATTATATTAGCGGGCACAGTGTGTTGCTGTATTATATTAGCGGGCACAGTGTGTTGCTGTATTATATTAGGGGGCACAGTGTGTGGCTGTATTATATTAGGAGGCGCAGTGTGCGGAGGTATTATATTAGGGGGCACATTGTGTGGTTGTATTATATTAGGGGGCACATTGTGTGGCTGTATTATATTAGCGGGCACAGTGTGGGGCTGTATTATATTAGGGGGCACAGTGTGGGGCTGTATTATATTAGCGGGCACAGTGTGTGGCTGTATTATATTAGGGGGCACATTGTGTGGTTGTATTATATTAGGGGGCACATTGTGTGGTTGTATTATATTAGGGGGCACATTGTGTGGTTGTATTATATTAGCGGGCACAGTGTGTTGCTGTATTATATTAGCGGGCACAGTGTGTGGTTGTATTATATTAGGGGGCACAGTGTGGGGCTGTATTATATTAGCGGGCACAGTGTGTGGCTGTATTATATTAGGGGGCACAGTGTGGGGCTGTATTATATTAGCGGGCACAGTGTGTGGCTGTATTATATTAGGGGGCACAGTGTGTGGCTGTATTATATTAGGAGGCGCATTGTGTGGCTGTATTATATTAGGATGCACAGTGTGGGGCTGTATTATATTAGGGGGCACAGTGTGCGGAGGTATTATATTAGGGGGCACAGTGTGGGGCTGTATTATATTAGCGGGCACAGTGTGTGGCTGTATTATATTAGGGGGCACAGTGTGTTGCTGTATTATATTAGGGGGCACATTGTGTGGTTGTATTATATTAGGAGGCGCAGTGTGCGGAGGTATTATATTAGGGGGCACAGTGTGTGGCTGTATTATATTAGGAGGCGCAGTGTGCGGAGGTATTATATTAGGGGGCACATTGTGTGGTTGTATTATATTAGCGGGCACAGTGTGTTGCTGTATTATATTAGCGGGCACAGTGTGTGGCTGTATTATATTAGGGGGCACAGTGTGGGGCTGTTTATATTAGCGGGCACAGTGTGTGGCTGTATTATATTAGGGGGCACAGTGTGTGGCTGTATTATATTAGGATGCACAGTGTGGGGCTGTATTATATTAGGGGGCACAGTGTGCGGAGGTATTATATTAGGGGGCACAGTGTGGGGCTGTATTATATTAGCGGGCACAGTGTGTGGCTGTATTATATTAGGGGGCACAGTGTGTGGCTGTATTATATTAGGATGCACAGTGTGGGGCTGTATTATATTAGGAGGCGCAGTGTGCGGAGGTATTATATTAGGGGGCACATTGTGTGGTTGTATTATATTAGCGGGCACAGTGTGTTGCTGTATTATATTAGGGGGCACATTGTGTGGTTGTATTATATTAGGAGGCGCAGTGTGCGGAGGTATTATATTAGGGGGCACAGTGTGTTGCTGTATTATATTAGGGGGCACAGTGTGTGGCTGTATTATATTAGGGGGCACAGTGTGGGGCTGTTTATATTAGCGGGCACAGTGTGTGGCTGTATTATATTAGGGGGCACAGTGTGTGGCTGTATTATATTAGGATGCACAGTGTGGGGCTGTATTATATTAGGGGGCACAGTGTGCGGAGGTATTATATTAGGGGGCACAGTGTGTGGCAGTATTATATTAGCGGGCACAGTGTGTTGCTGTATTATATTAGCGGGCACAGTGTGTTGCTGTATTATATTAGGGGGCACAGTGTGTGGCTGTATTATATTAGGAGGCGCAGTGTGCGGAGGTATTATATTAGGGGGCACATTGTGTGGTTGTATTATATTAGGGGGCACATTGTGTGGCTGTATTATATTAGGGGGCACATTGTGTGGTTGTATTATATTAGGAGGCGCAGTGTGCGGAGGTATTATATTAGGGGGCACAGTGTGTGGCAGTATTATATTAGCGGGCACAGTGTGTTGCTGTATTATATTAGCGGGCACAGTGTGTTGCTGTATTATATTAGGGGGCACAGTGTGTGGCTGTATTATATTAGGAGGCGCAGTGTGCGGAGGTATTATATTAGGGGGCACATTGTGTGGTTGTATTATATTAGGGGGCACATTGTGTGGCTGTATTATATTAGCGGGCACAGTGTGGGGCTGTATTATATTAGGGGGCACAGTGTGGGGCTGTATTATATTAGCGGGCACAGTGTGTGGCTGTATTATATTAGGGGGCACATTGTGTGGTTGTATTATATTAGGGGGCACATTGTGTGGTTGTATTATATTAGCGGGCACAGTGTGTGGCTGTATTATATTAGGGGGCACATTGTGTGGTTGTATTATATTAGGGGGCACATTGTGTGGTTGTATTATATTAGGGGGCACATTGTGTGGTTGTATTATATTAGGGGGCACATTGTGTGGTTGTATTATATTAGGGGAGCCAACACACTGCCACCTTCCTATCAGTCCCGGCACAGCGCCATCTGCTGGACATCGTATTCCTTAGTCACATCACAGCGCCACCTCCCGGTCACCGAGCTCCTATCAGTCCCGGCACAGCGCCACCTTCTGCACAATGCACTCGGTCCCGGCACAGCGCCACCTGCTGAATAATATATTCCTCTCAGTCCCGGCACAGCGCCACCCCATGGATATTGTGAATCGGTGACATGACCGGAATCTTTATAACTGTGCCTGTAAATCACGTGACTCATCTCGAAGCAGATCATGTGATTGGTCACGTGCGTCCTCATCTTCCGTGGACAGCGGGCGCCGGGAGGAGAGAATGTCCGGGGACCGAGGAGAGACACGGCCGGAGGTAATAATATCGTGTAGGGTGTGTAACCTCCTATATACCCCCTGTTCGTGCATGTAACCTCCTATATACCGCCTGTGTGTGCATGTAACCTCCTATATACCCCCTGTATGTACATGTAACCTCCTATATACCGCCTGTTCGTACATGTGACCTCCTATATACCTCCTGTGTGTACATGTAACCTCCTGTATACCGCCTGTGTGTGCATGTAACCCCCTATATACCCCCTGTATGTACATGTAACCTCCTATATACCCCCTGTATGTACATGTAACCTCCTATATACCCCCTGTATGTACATGTAACCTCCTATATACCCCCTGTATGTACATGTAACCTCCTATATACCCCCTGTGTGTACATGTAACCTCCTATATACCTCCTGTGTGTACATGTAACCTCCTATATACCTCCTGTGTGTACATGTAACCTCCTATATACCCCCTGTATGTACATGTAACCTCCTATATACCGCCTGTGTGTACATGTAACCTCCTATATACCCCCTGTGTGTACATGTAACCCCCTATATACCCCCTGTATGTACATGTAACCTCCTATATACCCCCTGTATGTACATGTAACCTCCTATATACCCCCTGTATGTACATGTAACCTCCTATATACCTCCTGTGTGTACATGTAACCTCCTATATACCGCCTGTGTGTACATGTAACCCCCTATATACCCCCTGTGTGTACATGTAACCTATATACCGCCTGTGTGTACATGTAACCTCCTATATACCCCCTGTGTGTACATGTAACCTCCTATATACCCCCTGTATGTACATGTAACCTCCTATATACCCCCTGTATGTACATGTAACCCCCTATATACCCCCTGTATGTACATGTAACCTCCTATATACCCCCTGTGTGTACATGTAACTCCCTATATACCCCTGTATGTACATGTAACCTCCTGTATACCGCCTGTGTGTGCATGTAACACCCTATATACCGCCTGTGTGTACATGTAACCCCCTATATACCGCCTGTATGTACATGTGACCTCCTATATACCGCCTGTATGTACATGTAACCTCCTATATACCCCCTGTATGTACATGTAACCTCCTATATACCGCCTGTTCGTACATGTGACCTCCTATATACCTCCTGTGTGTACATGTAACCTCCTATATACCGCCTGTGTGTACATGTAACCCCCTATATACCCCCTGTGTGTGCATGTAACCTCCTGTATACCCCCTGTGTGTACATGTAACCTCCTGTATACCCCCTGTATGTACATGTAACCTCCTATATACCTCCTGTGTGTGCATGTAACCTCCTGTATACCCCCTGTATGTACATGTAACCTCCTATATACCCCCTGTTCGTGCATGTAACCTCCTATATACCCCCTGTGTGTGCATGTAACCTCCTATATACCTCCTGTGTGTACATGTAACACCCTATATACCGCCTGTGTGTACATGTAACCTCCTATATACCCCCTGTGTGTGCATGTAACCTCCTATATACCTCCTGTGTGTACATGTAACACCCTATATACCGCCTGTGTGTACATGTAACCTCCTATATACCCCCTGTGTGTACATGTAACCTCCTATATACCCCCTGTGTGTACATGTAACCCCCTATATACCGCCTGTGTGTACATGTAACCCCCTATATACCGCCTGTGTGTACATGTAACCTCCTATATACCCCCTGTATGTACATGTAACCTCCTATATACCCCCTGTATGTACATGTAACCTCCTATATACCGCCTGTATGTACATGTAACCTCCTATATACCCCCTGTATGTACATGTAACCTCCTATATACCCCCTGTATGTACATGTAACCTCCTATATACCCCCTGTATGTACATGTAACCTCCTATATACCCCCTGTATGTACATGTAACCTCCTATATACCGCCTGTATGTACATGTAACCTCCTATATACCCCCTGTATGTACATGTAACCTCCTATATACCCCCTGTATGTACATGTAACCTCCTATATACCGCCTGTATGTACATGTAACCTCCTGTATACCGCCTGTGTGTACATGTAACCTCCTGTATACCCCCTGTATGTACATGTAACCTCCTATATACCCCCTGTGTGTACATGTAACCTCCTGTATACCGCCTGTGTGTACATGTAACCTCCTGTATACCGCCTGTGTGTACATGTAACCTCCTGTATACCGCCTGTATGTACATGTAACCTCCTGTATACCCCCTGTGTGTACATGTAACCTCCTGTATACCCCCTGTGTGTACATGTAACCTCCTGTATACCCCCTGTGTGTACATGTAACCTCCTGTATACCCCCTGTATGTACATGTAACCTCCTATATACCCCCTGTATGTACATGTAACCTCCTATATACCGCCTGTATGTACATGTAACCTCCTATATACCGCCTGTATGTACATGTAACCTCCTATATACCGCCTGTATGTACATGTAACCTCCTATATACCCCCTGTGTGTACATGTAACCCCCTATATACCCCCTGTATGTACATGTAACCTCCTATATACCCCCTGTATGTACATGTAACCGCCTGTATACCCCCTGTATGTACATGTAACCGCCTGTATACCCCCTTTGTGTACATGTAACCTCCTGTATACCGCCTGTGTGTACATGTAACCCCCTGTATACCGCCTGTGTGTACATGTAACCCCCTGTATGTACATGTAACCTCCTGTATACCGCCTGTGTGTGCATGTAACCTCCTATATACCGCCTGTGTGTGCATGTAACACCCTATATACCGCCTGTGTGTACATGTAACGCCCTATATACCGCCTGTGTGTACATGTAACCCCCTATATACCGCTTGTGTGTACATGTAACCCCCTATATACCGCCTGTATGTACATGTAACCTCCTGTATACCGCCTGTGTGTGCATGTAACCTATATACTGCCTGTGTGTACATGTAACCTCCTATATACCGCCTGTGTGTACATGTAACCTCCTATATACCCCCTGTGTGTACATGTAACCCCCTATATACCCCCTGTGTGTACATGTAACCCCCTATATACCCCCTGTGTGTACATGTAACCCCCTATATACCCCCTGTGTGTACATGTAACCTCCTATATACCCCCTGTGTGTACATGTAACCCCCTATATACCCCCTGTATGTACATGTAACCTATATACTGCCTGTGTGTACATGTGACCACCTATATACCCCCTGTGTGTACATGTAACCTATATACCCCTTGTGTGTACATGTAACCTCCTATATACCCCCTGTGCGTACATGTAACCTCCTATATACCCCCTGTGCGTACATGTAACCTCCTATATACCGCCTGTGTGTACATGCGACCCCCTATATACCTCCTGTGTGTACATGCGACCCCCTATATACCTCCTGTGTGTACATGCGACCCCCTATATACCTCCTGTGTGTACATGCGACCCCCTATATACCTCCTGTGTGTACATGCGACCCCCTATATACCTCCTGTGTGTACATGTAACCTCCTATATACCCCCTGTGTGTACATGTAACCTCCTGTATACCCCCTGTGTGTACATGCGACCCCCTATATACCTCCTGTGTGTACATGTGACCCCCTATATACCTCCTGTATGTACATATAACCCTTAGGCCTCATTTACACGAGCGTAATATACGCGCGTGCTTTTCACGCATGTCGTACGCACCTATATTACTCTATGGGGCAGTTTAGACGATGCGTCAATTTTGCGCAGCGTGAGTGCGTTGCGTAAAACTCACGACATGTTCTATAATCGGGCGTTTTTCACGCAACACGCACCCATTGAAGTCAATGGGTGCGTGAAAACAACGCATGCCACACGGACGCTACTGCGTTGCATGCGCGAAAATCACGCAAGAGCTGTCAAAAGGATGAATGTAAACATAAAAGCACCACGTGCTTTTCTGTTTACAAACATCCAAACGGAGTGTCAAATTAGAGATGAGCGCACCGAACTTCACCGGGTTCGGCCGAACTCGTTTTGACCGAACTCGGCAAAAAATGTTCGGGTACGCGACGTCAGGAGACAGTCACTGCCCACGGTGCTGAAAGACTTAAACTGTTTCAGCACCATGGACAGTGACTTTCGATCACAATATACATATACGTGTAAAAAAAAAACAGAAGTTCGGACTTACCGATAAGTCCCGGCTCCTTCCTCCAGTCCGACCTCCCGGGATGACAATTCAGGCCAAGTGACAGCTGCAGCCAATCACAGGCCAAGCACAGGCTGCAGCCAATCACAGGCTGCAGCGGTCTCATGGCCTGCCGCGTCATCCTGGGAGGTGGGGCCGGATGACAAGAGAGGGACGCGTCACCAAGGCAACGGCCGGGAGACCGGACTGGAGGAAGCAGGGAGTTCATGGTAAGTGTGAACGTCTTTTTTTATTCACAGGTTGGTGTAGATTGTGATCGGCATTCACTGTCGAGGGTGCTGAAAGAGTTACTGCCGATCAGTTAGCTCTTTCAGCACCTTGGACAGTGACGGGCGTCGACTAGCCTCATCTCTATGATGGCGGCTGCGCGAAAATCACGCAGCCGCGCATCATACACGGATGACACACGGAGCTGTCAAATGCATTTTGCGCGCGCAAAACGCAGCGTTTTTTGCGCGCGCAAAACGCACACGCTTGTGTAAATGAGGCCTTATAGCTTTACATGTCCCCAGGAAATTACACTGAGAACATATGGGATTAAGTAGTAACAAAAAAGTGTTGAACAAACCAGAATATGTTTTACATTCTTCAGTTGCCCCCTTTTGCTTTGACGGCTTTGCACTCTTGGCATTCCCTCCGTTCTCTTCGTGCGGTCGTCACCTGGAATGTTTCTCAATGAACAGGAACGACTTGTGAAGAGTTAATTTGTTGAGTTTCTTGTCTTCATAATGTGTAAGAGGCCATCAGTGGTGTGTGGCGGTATAATAATGTGTAAGAGGCCATCAGTGGTGTGTGGCGGTATAATGTGTAAGAGGCCATCAGTGGTGTGTGGCGGTATAATGTGTAAGAGGCCATCAGTGGTGTGTGGCGGTATAATGTGTAAGAGGCCATCAGTGGTGTGTGGCGGTATAATGTGTGAGGCCATCAGTGGTGTGTGGAGGCGGTATAATGTGTAAGAGGCCATCAGTGGTGTGTGGAGGTATAATGTGTAAGAGGCCATCAGTGGTGTGTGGAGGTATAATGTGTAAGAGGCCATCAGTGGTGTGTGGCGGTATAATGTGTAAGAGGCCATCAGTGGTGTGTGGCGGTATAATGTGTAAGAGGCCATCAGTGGTGTGTGGCGGTATAATGTGTAAGAGGCCATCAGTGGTGTGTGGCGGTATAATGTGTAAGAGGCCATCAGTGGTGTGTGGAGGTATAATGTGTAAGAGGCCATCAGTGGTGTGTGGAGGTATGTGTAAGAGGCCATCAGTGGTGTGTGGAGGTATAATGTGTAAGAGGACATCAGTGGTGTGTGGCGGTATAATGTGTAAGAGGCCATCAGTGGTGTGTGGAGGTATAATGTGTAAGAGGACATCAGTGGTGTGTGGCGGTATAATGTGTAAGAGGACATCAGTGGTGTGTGGCGGTATAATGTGTAAGAGGACATCAGTGGTGTGTGGCGGTATAATGTGTAAGAGGCCATCAGTGGTGTGTGGAGGTATAATGTGTAAGAGGCCATCAGTGGTGTGTGGAGGTATAATGTGTAAGAGGCCATCAGTGGTGTGTGGCGGTATAATGTGTAAGAGGACATCAGTGGTGTGTGGCGGTATAATGTGTGAGAGGCCATCAGTGGTGTGTGGAGGTATAATGTGTAAGAGGCCATCAGTGGTGTGTGGCGGTATAATGTGTAAGAGGCCATCAGTGGTGTGTGGCGGTATAATGTGTAAGAGGCCATCAGTGGTGTGTGGCGGTATAATGTGTAAGAGGCCATCAGTGGTGTGTGGCGGTATAATGTGTAAGAGGCCATCAGTGGTGTGTGGCGGTATAATGTGTAAGAGGCCATCAGTGGTGTGTGGCGGTATAATGTGTAAGAGGCCATCAGTGGTGTGTGGCGGTATAATGTGTAAGAGGCCATCAGTGGTGTGTGGCGGTATAATGTGTAAGAGGCCATCAGTGGTGTGTGGCGGTATAATGTGTAAGAGGCCATCAGTGGTGTGTGGCGGTATAATGTGTGAGAGGACATCAGTGGTGTGTGGCGGTATAATGTGTGAGAGGCCATCAGTGGTGTGTGGCGGTATAATGTGTGAGAGGCCATCAGTGGTGTGTGGAGGTATAATGTGTAAGAGGCCATCAGTGGTGTGTGGCGGTATAATAATGTGTAAGAGGCCATCAGTGGTGTGTGGCGGTATAATAATGTGTAAGAGGCCATCAGTGGTGTGTGGCGGTATAATAATGTGTAAGAGGCCATCAGTGGTGTGTGGCGGTATAATAATGTGTAAGAGGCCATCAGTGGTGTGTGGCGGTATAATAATGTGTAAGAGGCCATCAGTGGTGTGTGGCGGTATAATGTGTAAGAGGCCATCAGTGGTGTGTGGCGGTATAATGTGTAAGAGGCCATCAGTGGTGTGTGGCGGTATAATGTGTAAGAGGCCATCAGTGGTGTGTGGCGGTATAATGTGTAAGAGGACATCAGTGGTGTGTGGAGGTATAATGTGTAAGAGGCCATCAGTGGTGTGTGGCGGTATAATGTGTAAGAGGCCATCAGTGGTGTGTGGAGGTATAATGTGTGAGGCCATCCGTGGTGTGTGGCGGTATAATGTGTAAGAGGCCAACAGTGGTGTGTGGAGGTGTCATAATGTGTGAGGCCATCAGTGGTGTGTGGCGGTACCATAATGTGTAAGAGGCCATCAGTGGTGGGTGGCGGTATAATGTGTGAGGCCATCCGTGGTGTGTGGCGGTATAATGTGTAAGAGGACATCAGTGGTGTGTGGCGGTATAATGTGTAAGAGGACATCAGTGGTGTGTGGAGGTATAATGTGTAAGAGGCCATCAGTGGTGTGTGGCGGTATAATGTGTGAGGCCATCCGTGGTGTGTGGCGGTATAATGTGTAAGAGGACATCAGTGGTGTGTGGCGGTATAATGTGTGAGGCCACCCGTGGTGTGTGGCGGTATAATGTGTGAGGCCATCAGTGGTGTGTGGCGGTATAATGTGTGAGGCCATCCGTGGTGTGTGGCGGTATAATGTGTAAGAGGCCATCAGTGGTGTGTGGCGGTATAATGTGTAAGAGGCCATCAGTGGTGTGTGGCGGTATAATGTGTGAGGCCATCCGTGGTGTGTGGCGGTCGGATTGCTTCACGCTTCTATTTAACTACTGATCTATTCCACATTCCACTCAACTAAATAGAGGAGCGACCGTCCGTTATCACTTTAAGGCCCCGTTCACACCCTAAACTAAAAACGGCTGTAAAATACGGAGCTGTTTTCAAGGGAAAAATAGCCTCCTTTTTTTCCATTTTTTTTTTTTTTTTTTTTTTTTACGCCTGTTTTTGGAGCTGGTTTTCTATTGACCCAATGAAAAACGGCTTAAGAAGTGACATGCGCTTCTTTTTTGCAGCGTTTTTTTTTTTTTTTAACAAGCCGTTTTTTCAAATGGCTGCATAAAAAAAATACGCCCCGTCGGAACGAAACGCCCTTTTTCCCATTGAAATCAATGGGCAGATGTTTAGAGTTGTTCAGACTCCGTATTTTTAGCCGTGTGAACAAACCCTTAGACGTGAATGTCGGTTAATCCGGAAAATGTCAAGAACGTTGATGGTTTCCATGACTGCACTTGAGACCTTCAAGCTCTATGATGAAACTGTCTCATGAGGAGCGCCCCAGGAAAGGAAACTAAGAGTGACCGCTGCTGCGGAGGGGAAGTTCATTAGTCACCAGCCTCCGAAACCCCAGATTACCAGCACCTCCGAGATCAATAACCAGACACATCTCCACATCAACCGTACAGAGGAGACGCCGAGAATCAGGACTTCATGGTGGAATTGCTGCAAAGAAGCCTCCGCTGAGGAAGAAGAGGAGACGCCGAGAATCAGGACTTCATGATGGAATTGCTGCAAAGAAGCCTCCGCTGAGGAAGAAGAGGAGACACCGAGAATCAGGACTTCATGGTGGAATTGCTGCAAAGAAGCCTCCGCTGAGGAAGAAGAGGAGACGCCGAGAATCAGGACTTCATAGTGGAATTGCTGCAAAGAAGCCTCCGCTGAGGAAGAAGAGGAGACACCGAGAATCAGGACTTCATGGTGGAATTGCTGCAAAGAAGCCTCTGCTGAGGAAGAAGAGGAGACACCGAGAATCAGGACTTCATGGTGGAATTGCTGCAAAGAAGCCTATGCTGAGGAAGAAGAGGAGACACCGAGAATCAGGACTTCATGGTGGAATTGCTGCAAAGAAGAGGAGACGCCGAGAATCAGGACTTCATGGTGGAATTGCTGCAAAGAAGCCTCCGCTGAGGAAGAAGAGGAGACGCCGAGAATCAGGACTTCATGGTGGAATTTCTTCAAAGAAGCCTCCGCTGAGGAAGAAGAGGAGACGCCGAGAATCAGGACTTCATGGTGGAATTTCTGCAAAGAAGCCTCCGCTGAGGAAGAAGAGGAGACGCCGAGAATCAGGACTTTATGGTGGAATTGCTGCAAAGAAGCCTCCGCTGAGGAAGAAGAGGAGACGCCGAGAATCAGGATTTCATGGTGGAATTGCTGCAAAGAAGCCTCCGCTGAGGAAGAAGAGGAGACGCCGAGAATCAGGACTTCATGGTGGAATTGCTGCAAAGAAGCCTCCACTGAGGAGGAAGAAGAGGAGACGCCGAGAATCAGGACTTCATGGTGGAATTGCTGCAAAGAAGCCTCCGCTGAGGAAGAAGAGGAGACGCCGAGAATCAGGACTTCATGGTGGAATTGCTGCAAAGAAGCCTCCGCTGAGGAAGAAGAGGAGACGCCGAGAATCAGGACTTCATGGTGGAATTGCTGCAATGAAGAGGAGACGCCGAGAATCAGGACTTCATGGTGGAGTTGCTGCAAAGAAGCCTCCGCTGAGGAAGAAGAGGAGACGCCGAGAATCAGGACTTCATGGTGGAATTTCTGCAAAGAAGCCTCCGCTGAGGAAGAAGAGGAGACGCCGAGAATCAGGACTTCATGGTGGAATTGCTGCAAAGAAGCCTCCGCTGAGGAAGAAGAGGAGACGCCGAGAATCAGGACTTCATGGTGGAATTGCTGCAAAGAAGAGGAGATGCCGAGAATCAGGACTTCATGGTGGAGTTGCTGCAAAGAAGCCTCCGCTGAGGAAGAAGAGGAGACGCCGAGAATCAGGACTTCATGGTGGAATTGCTGCAAAGAAGCCTCCGCTGAGGAAGAAGAGGAGACGCCAAGAATCAGGACTTCATGGTGGAATTGCTGCAAAGAAGCCTCCGCTGAGGAAGAAGAGGAGACACCGAGAATCAGGACTTCATGGTGGAATTGCTGCAAAGAAGCCTCTGCTGAGGAAGAAGAGGAGACACCGAGAATCAGGACTTCATGGTGGAATTGCTGCAAAGAAGCCTCCGCTGAGGAAGAAGAGGAGATGCCGAGAATCAGGACTTCATGGTGGAATTGCTGCAAAGAAGCCTCCGCTGAGGAAGAAGAGGAGACGCCGAGAATCAGGACTTCATGGTGGAATTGCTGCAAAGAAGAGGAGACGCCGAGAATCAGGACTTCATGGTGGAGTTGCTGCAAAGAAGCCTCCGCTGAGGAAGAAGAGGAGACGCCGAGAATCAGGACTTCATGGTGGAATTGCTGCAAAGAAGCCTCTGCTGAGGAAGAAGAGGAGACACCGAGAATCAGGACTTCATGGTGGAATTGCTGCAAAGAAGAGGAGACGCCGAGAATCAGGACTTCATGGTGGAATTTCTGCAAAGAAGCCTCCGCTGAGGAAGAAGAGGAGACGCCGAGAATCAGGTCTTCATGGTGGAATTTCTGCAAAGAAGCCTCCGCTGAGGAAGAAGAGGAGACGCCGAGAATCAGGACTTCATGGTGGAATTGCTGCAAAGAAGCCTCCGCTGAGGAAGAAGAGGAGACGCCGAGAATCAGGATTTCATGGTGGAATTGCTGCAAAGAAGCCTCCGCTGAGGAAGAAGAGGAGACGCCGAGAATCAGGACTTCATGGTGGAATTGCTGCAAAGAAGCGGAGACGCCGAGAATCAGGACGTCATAGTGGAATTGCTGCAAAGAAGCCTCCGCTGAGGAAGAGGAGACGCCGAGAATCAGGACTTCATGGTGGAATTGCTGCAAAGAAGCCTCCGCTGAGGAAGAAGAGGAGACGCCGAGAATCAGGACTTCATGGTGGAATTGCTGCAAAGAAGCCTCCGCTGAGGAAGAAGAGGAGACGAGCTCGGGCCAAGAAACACAAGGAATGGACATTAGACCGGTGGAAATCTGAACTTTGGCCTGAGGAGTCAAAGCGTGAGATTTTGTGGTTCGAACCGCCACGTGAGAAAAGGGGAGCGGATGGTTTGTACTCGTGGGTTCCACCATGAAGCGAGGAGGAGTGAGGGGGCTTTACTGGGGACACTTAACCAGCGTGTCTACCCCACAATCTGCAGCGACACGTCACCACATCTGGTCTGTGCTTAGTGGGACCATCATTTCAACTGGACAAAGACCCCAATTACCTCCAGGCCATAGAAGGGCTGTATGACCAAGAGGGAGAGCGATGGAGGGCTGCGTCAGGTGACCTGATCTCCACAATCGCCCAAACTAGACCCAGTTGCGGTCAACTCATCCCAGACATCTCAGAGCGAAGGACGAGCAGCCAAAAAGTGCTCCGCACCTCTGGGAACTGCTTCAGGACTGTTGGCAAATCATTCCAGGTGATGACCTCATGAAGAGTGTGCGAAGTCGTCATCAAAGCAAAAGGGGGTAACTTTGAAGAATGTAAAATATAAAACCGATTCTGGTTTGTTTAACACTTCTTTTTTTTTAAACTTCCGTGTGTCCCTTTATAGTTATCGCGTCTTCAATATGAATCAACAAAGTAGAAAACAAGAAAACCCATGGAATGGAAAGGGGTGTCGGAGCTTAAGGCTATGTTCACACGGGGTATTTTGCCGAGTTTTTTGACGCGGAAACCGCGTCGCAAAACTCGGCAAGAACGGCCCGAGAACGCCTCCCATTGATTTCAATGGGAGGCGTCGGCGTCTTTTTACCGCGAGCAGTAAAACTGCCTCGCGGGAAAAAGAAGCGACATGCCCTATCTTCGGGCGCTTCCGCCTCTGACCTCCCATTGACTTCAATGGGAGGTAGAGAAAGCGTATTTCGCGCTGTTTTATGCCCGCGGCGCTCAATGGCCGTGGGCGAAAAACGGCGCGAAAATCACCGCGAAAATCGGCGTGCAGGGAGAGGAAAATCTGCCTCAAAGTTCCAAACGGAATTTTGAGGCAGATATTCCTCCCCCAAAATACTCCGTGTGAACATAGCCTTAGACTCTGACTGTATGTACGACTGTTGCGGTCCCGTGTAATGTATATACTTGGTTTGTGTCTCCCGGTGGCGCTCGGCTGTCGGTAGAGCAGGAGACGTCTTGTGCTCGGGGGAGGGTGATGTTCGGACTCCGGGTTTAGTTATTGTGTGATTTGTGTCTCTAGGTGGAGTCTCGGGAGGATGAGGAGCAGCAGGTGAAGCTGGTGGAGATCCTGGAGCTGCTGGTGGCCGCCGGATACTTTAGGGCCAGAATTAAAGGCCTCTCCCCATTTGACAAGGTGACGGGGGCTGAGACAAGTCGTGTGTCGTGTGCTACATAAGTTGTGGTGTCTTCCATTCATGTGACCTCTGCCCCCTGTGTGTTCTCCCTGCAGGTGGTCGGCGGGATGACTTGGTGCATCACAACCTGTAACTTTGACGTTGACGTGGATCTGCTCTTCCAAGAGAACTCCACTATTGGACAGAAGATGTGAGTAGAGCAGGTGCAGCGACGTCACTGGGGGGGCTGTGTAACATCGGGGGAATTACTGGGGGGCTGTGGTTACGTCAATTGGGGGGGGGCCGAGACTGGGGGGCTGCTGAATGAGGGGTTGGGTTCTCATGAATAATCGGGGGCAGGGAGTGAGGGGGGTGCTGAATGAGGGGTCGGGTTCTCATGAATGAGGGGGGAGGGGGGGCAGGGAGAGTGAGATCAGGGAATGTTAGCGGCCCGCTGTAATAAGATGAGTTTTCAGGACACGTTTATAACGGTGGATGTTGGGAGTTGTTGTGATTGTCTTTGGTAGAGGATCCTGGAGAACTGGTGCAGTAGGAGAGACGTCTTGGTGCTGGGATTGGGGGTTCGGATTATGGAGGATTTTAATCATTGGTCGTTGGCAGGACGTAGAGCGCGAGTGGTAGACGGAGATGTCAGGAGGTGCAGCACTGGGGGGGGGAGGAAGAAGTGTAAATGGGCAAACCGTGTAGTGACTGTGATAGGATCACTAGGGCAGGTAGTAGGACGAGGAGGAGCCTGGAGACAGGCGGGGAGAGGGACTGGAGGAGGTGTGAGGGGAGAGGGACTGGGGGAGGTGTGAGGGGAGAGGGACTGGGGGAGGTGTGAGGGGAGAGGGACTGGGGGAGGTGTGAGGGGAGAGGGACTGGGGGAGGTGTGAGGGGAGAGGGACTGGGGGAGGTGTGAGGGGAGAGGGACTGGAGGAGGTGTGAGGGGAGAGGGACTGGAGGAGGTGTGAGGGGAGAGGGACTGGAGGAGGTGTGAGGGGAGAGGGACTGGAGGAGGTGTAAGAGGATATGATCACTAGGACAGGTAGTAGTTAGAGAAGGAGAGAGACTGCAGACTTCTGTTATTGGGTCAAATGCTGAGAGTGAAGAAGAGGGAGTGCGGGAGGGAAGGGGCTCGATGTTACTGGGGGACTGGGAGATAATATCATGGCGGATGTTGTCAATTTTTACTTTAAAATAAGTGGCCGGCTCTTCAGCGCTGAGATCTGTGATCGGCGTCTGCATTTTAGGACTAACGAGGGAGTGAAAAGTATCAGAGACGTTTTGGATTATTAGATGGTGGAGACGAGGAGGTGACATGGACTTGGCACGGTGATGGTGGAGACGAGGAGGTGACATGGACTTGGCGCGGTGAAGGTGGAGACGAGGAGGTGACATGGACTTGGCGCGGTGAAGGTGGAGACGAGGATGTGACATGGACTTGGCGAGGTGAAGGTGGAGACGAGGTGACATGGACTTGGCGCTGTGAAGGTGGAGACGAGGAGGTGACATGGACTTGGTGCTGTGAAGGTGGAGACGAGGAGGTGACATGGACTTGGTGCTGTGAAGGTGGAGACGAGGAGGTGACGTGGACTTGGCGCTGTGAAGGTGGAGACGAGGAGGTGACATGGACTTGGCGCTGTGAAGGTGGAGACGAGGAGGTGACATGGACTTGGCGCGGTGAAGGTGGAGACGAGGAGGTGACATGGACTTGGTGCGGTGAAGGTGGAGACGAGGAGGTGACATGGACTTGGCGCGGTGAAGGTGGAGACGAGGAGGTGACATGGACTTGGCGCGGTGAAGGGCAGAGTTGTAAATTCTCAGCATAAATTTGTAATGGAGGAAGTTGTAAGTCTTGATATTGGGGAACAACATTTTAATCAGAATATGTCTTGGGGGAGCTCCCTGGGTGGGTTTCCTGCCCAGGATACGATGAGCACGTTCCACTGCGAAATATGAAGACTGATTCCTTACCCACCGTTTCTCCGATCCTATTAGATATGAAAGCAGCCGTATCTTTCCCCTCCGCACCTTCCGGAAAGCCCAGTAAACGGCTGTTACATCCTCGAGGTCCGCTCTTTTCTCAGCTCTGTATTTCCGTCTCCTCCCGAACCGTTGCTGATTCCTTAAGTTTAAATGTATTTTTGCCTCCCGCATCTTTAAGCCGGTTATGGATTTTATTCGTAGCCTCTCGGATCAGAGAGACGTCGCTCTGAACTTCACCCATTTGAATGGAGAGATTATATTGTGCCGAGTTACTTATCGTGAGGGAGATCCTTGGCCGTCACTGAGCAGCTCATTCGATGCCACCTCCAAAGCTGCATAACCGGTGCCAGATACATAACCAGGTGGGGGGTCCACTTTATTTTTGGCACGGTCTCTCTGTGCTGTACGTGTTTCACCCTGAGGGAATTGCCAAGATTTCTCTGTTTTGGCTGAGGATTCCATTTTGCTCTTCTGTTTGGGCATCCTCCTCCCATTGGTTTTCTGATAATTTGGTTTTTGGCCCATCTTCCGGTTTAAGTATCTCATCTCACAACCACCACAAACCATCTACTTTACAAGGGCCGACTACCCCAACTCTTCTCGGGCTTTACAAACAGACCCCAGAGCCAGTCAAGAAAACCTTCGGTCCTCCTACAAAGCTTCAAGGCGCCTACTAAGATCTGGCTTACGAGAGGTTGAGGAGACCAATGTCCAGCTCCAATAACCCGTTCAGTATCACAGAAGTCACAGCACTATTTATGGTTCGTATGTGAATGTCGTTTCAGTTGGTTATAAGGGGGTCGCCCCTATAAATCCTTCCCGTTAGTATCTTATCTTCCATCAGTACATTTATGGAGTGTCGTGTGCCCCTCACCCATCCAAAGGACCCAGGTACCTGGTGGGCTGAGGTACACACAAAAACCCATCAATATCGCCAGAGGCAAAAAGATTGGCCCTTGTTTCCCGGACACCTATGGAACGCTTAGTGTTGTGACCTGTAACTTTATTATAAACGATAAGCAGCGAAATGAAGATTCAAAGCGCAATGTGAACTGGAGTCTCCGTACAATGATGCTCATAATAGTCCGTAGTCAGTGGCGTCTAAGGTCAGAGTCTCTGGCGGCCGCACCGCCTGTATCAAACACCCGGGATCCGCGGCTGCGCTCCGCCTGATAAGGGACTTCGAATCGTCCGAAAACACTGAATTTTAAAAAAGAGAGAAGAGCCCCCCCCGACAGGTTTCACCACCGAAGTGGCGTCCTCAGGGGAAAATGGGGCTACTGGCGGCGAACGCAGCTATAATGAAACATATTTATGAGGTTAAATCAGTGATAACAATAATTAAAAAAACAAAAAAAAGAATTATTTGAAAATACAGAAGTTGTCTGCGGGGCTCACAGGAAGTTCAGGATCCAGGGCTCCCCTATATTCACAGGAAGTTCAGGATCCAGGGCTCCCCTATATTCACAGGAAGTTCAGGATCCAGGGCTCCCCTATATTCACAGGAAGTTCAGGATCCAGGGCTCCTCTATATTCACGGGAAGTTCAGGATCCAGGGCTCCCCTATATTCACAGGAAGTTCAGGATCCAGGGCTCCTCTATATTCACGGGAAGTTCAGGATCCAGGGCTCCTCTATATTCACAGGAAGTTCAGGATCCAGGACTCCTCTATATTCACAGGAAGTTCAGGATCCAGGGCTCCCCTATATTCACAGGAAGTTCAGGATCCAGGGCTCCTCTATATTCACAGGAAGTTCAGGATCCAGGGCTCCCCTATATTCACAGGAAGTTCAGGATCCAGGGCTCCCCTATATTCACAGGAAGTTCAGGATCCAGGGCTCCCCTATATTCACGGGAAGTTCAGGATCCAGGGCTCCCCTATATTCACGGGAAGTTCAGGATCCAGGGCTCCTCTATATTCACGGGAAGTTCAGGATCCAGGGCTCCCCTATATTCACGGGAAGTTCAGGATCCAGGGCTCCCCTATATTCACGGGAAGTTCAGGATCCAGGGCTCCCCTATATTCACAGGAAGTTCAGGATCCAGGGCTCCTCTATATTCACGGGAAGTTCAGGATCCAGGGCTCCTCTGTATTCACATTATTCACAGGAAGGCCACGAAAGTGAAGCCCTCATGGAGTCCACGAGGACTGAGACTGTTTAGGCGGTAAATCCACCGCGCTTCCTCCTGCAACAACCTACGGTCTTTGACCTCCTCGTGGACCAGGTTTCGGCAGGGTGACACCCCACATTGGCTGGATCTAGTGTCATTCTCATGTGCCCGGATAATGGGGTGTCTTCCTGACGCTTGATAGAACTTAAGTGTTTGGAGATTCGTCTTCTAAACTGTTGGATGGTTTTGCCGACAAACTTTAGGATATGGGCATCGCGCAATATATACAACGCCCGCACGCTGCACCTAATGGGGGCCTCCCTTCTGTGGCCTTCCTGTGAATAATATGAATATAGATGGAGCCTGAACTTCCTATGAGCCCCGCAGGCGACTTCTGTATTCAAATAATTTGTGGTGTTCTAAATATTGGTGACACGGCTTTAGCCTCCTAAACACGGGTAATGCGGTCGCGTACGAAATCTCCACTGATGTCTTGTCTTGAAATATATTTATGCGTCGCTGGTGTTTCCATTCTTTCAAGATTCTCAGATCCTTTCAAAAAATCTTCTATACGTGTCCCCTCTGCCCGTCCCCTCTGTGCCCGTCCCCTCTGTGCACGCCCCCCCCCTCTGCGCACACCCTGTCCCCTCTGTGCCTATCCCCTCTGTGCACGCCCCGTCCCCTCTGTGCCTGTCCCCTCTGTGCACGCCCCCCCTATGCGCTGCTCCTCTTCTGCGCAGTAACCCCGGTCCCCTCAGTCCTGCTCGTCCAGGGAGGAGAGGGGAAAAAGGCTCCGCAGAACGTCACACGGGGGGGGAGGGGAGTCTGCAAGGACACGTCTCAGCAGGGCGGTGCTGCGGGACTCTGCCAAGTTGCTGAATGGCCGGCAAGTATCTGTGGTGGCTATCCGTGCTTAATGCCGCTTCCAGCGGAGGGGCTGCTTGCCTAGTAGCGACGCACATCCAGCAGGGCAGTACAGAGGAGCGTTCCGTACTGTGGGGGGCGCGCCTGATCACGTCCGATGACTCTTAACTCTCGGCTCCTGGATGAGGCATGGCAGGCAACGCCAGGAGGGCGGAGCTAGTGCGGCACACGTGACCTACGTCCCACAATTTTGACATTTAAAAAACGATGGCTCGTAGAATAGCGCTGCCATCGGGGGTTAGGCGTTAACCAGGCGATGTATGTAAAGGAGCGTCTCGTGGGCCCTTGTTTTTGTTAGTGGTAAAACAATGGAGAGGTGGAGCTTCAATTCTTATAAATTGTCGCAGTGGGTGGGGACATTAGAGGGATCGGCCTCATGCTCCGCCTCTTTCTATTTCAGAGCATTAACCGAGAAGATTGTGTCTGTTTTACCGAAAATGAAATGTCCCCATCGCCTGGAGCCCCATCAAATCCAAGGTCTAGACTTCATCCACATCTTCCCGGTCATCCAGGTAACGAGCTGCTGGGGGTCCGCGGTACACTCTGAATTTAGAGCTGGGCAAGGCTGCTGCGGTGGTCTTAACTGGCTGTGGGGGGGCTGGTTTCCCTGTGGGTTCAAGGTTGCTCTGGGCGTGGGTGGCTGGTTGCCGTGGGGCGGGGGTTGCTCAGGGTGTGGGGGGGCTGGTTTCTCGGTGTGGGGGGGCTGGTTGCCGTGGGGCGGGTGTTGCTCAGGGTGTGGGAGGGGCTGGTTTCTCTGGGGGGGCGGCTGTTTCCCTGTGGGCGTGGGGTGGGTGTGGGGGGCTCATGTACTGGATTTGGGTTGCGTGTTCTCACTGGTATCATGTCCCGGGCAGTGGCTGGTGAAACGTGCCATTGAGACGCGGCAGGAGATGGGAGATTACATCCGCTCGTATTCGGTGTCTCAGTTCCAGAAGGATCACAGTCTCCCTGAGGTGAGTGTTGCGTCACACTGGGTCAGTTCTGTGCGGCTCAGGTTGATGCCCCTCCCCCGGCTGAGCGGCTGTGAGGGGTCGTGGGCTCACCGGTTCTAGCTGCTGATGTTGCGGGTGGTCCTGTGGGGGAGGGGGATTTGCCTGTTCTTTTGGTGGTTTTCTGTTCAGGTTAGTGGGGAAAGAAATGCTAAACCCCCCGCGTAGTGACCCCGGAATAGCCGAATATTTAATAGAACTTCCCAGAATGCTGCGCTGCAGTTCTTTGTGTCTGGGGCAAGTGGAGCTGCGTCCCAGTGTCCCCGAAAACTCCAGAGCGGTGGACGTCGGAGGCGCAAATTACAGGGACGCGGCGCAGGGAGGAGCTTCCTTGTAATATAGCTGCAAATTTATGATAAAAAATTCACATTATTTGTCACCCCTGGGGGGCGCTGCTCAAAGCCTCATCTTCTCCATGTCCGCCATCTTGCTTTATCTTCACAGGACGCAGAGTTCATCAGCCGGAGAGGGAAAGCCGTGAAGACCCTCAACGAGACCTTTGTGAGTTTAATCCAATGTTTACCTTCTGTTTGGGGTCATGTGACTTGTCCGCCCAGTTATATCTTCCGTCTAGGCGGAGATCTGATCGTTGCAGGCCGAAAGCTGCAAAGACTTCACCAGAGGTTCCTGAGTGGAAGTTGTGTGGACGGTGTCCCTATGACAACACTGCATGGCTTTGAAACCCCTCAGATCTCCGCAGAGAATGTAGAGAATAAATCTCCGTGCCGTTATGATGATTATCTCCATACACCAGCGGTGCGAGCGGAGATGAGGCTTAATAATCTTATTCGGGGTCCGTGTCCTCCTCACACGCGTGACCCGCCCCTTCCTGCTGGCGGTTGGCGCAGCGCCTCGTTACCGGACATTGCCGCTTGGTAATGACGGCTGTGAGATCCTCCTCATGACTCACCGCTGTTGAGGCTCTTGGGGTTACAGACCCCTCGTCTCTACACTTATTCCTTCAGTCTGAGTGCCCCTTACTCCTCACCCTCTACACGTAAACTTTACTACACGAAAGCTGAAATGTAAAGCTCCGCCCACTGCGCAATGCTGGTTTCTTGTTCGTTACATTGGGGGGCACCGAGGCGTGACAGTAAGAAATGTAAATGTGGCCCCTCCTACAGGATAGGCCCCTCCCCCAGACACTGAGCGGTTCAGTCGTGGCTCGCAGGAGGCCGACACTGCTCATAATTCCGCCGAGTCTCCACCATTTTTATGTTCGTTTTATTATTTCTTTTCTTCCCTCTTTAGCTGGGACGCAGGTTTCACGGTCGCCTTGTTGTCCCCACGGCGGGCGCACGGTGTCCTATTACAAATGCACTGCTGTCCAACCGGCCTATGAAGACCCCCCCACAGCCTAAGGAGCACCCCTCACACTTCTCCCACCAGTGGCCCTTAGTAAAGGAGGTCACGCTGAGGGGGCTGGATGTTGTGTCTGAAACCCCCACCCCCTCCGGGCCGCCGCTTCTATACAGTACCGTCAGTACACTCATTGGTCCGCTGTACTCCGCCTACCAGTCTCTACCGGTTTGCGGGCATTGCCGGCCCTTATTGTTACGAGGTGCTACTTCCAGCCTATGGGGCCGGTGGTGCCTTTTTCTCACTCTACTTTACAAGCTGAGGGGGGGGGCAGTTTCTTTCACTCGTCGAATCACGCTCCAGTGCACTTATTTCACTTCCTACATGGGGAATCCGCCTCCCTTTCTGCTTCGCCGGTCTCCCTCACATAACAGTCGTTCTAAAATCGTGGCGCTCCGTGGGTGAAGCCTGTGTATCCGCTCTGTGTCTCCTGTGTTCGGATGGACGCGGCTGGGGACCCAGGAGCTCCTGACCAGCTCTGCTGCATCTTTGCCTCAGGAGTGACATCAGAAACCAGGTAGGACGGGCCCTTGGCCTTTCTCTACTTCCCTACAGGTGCCCTAGCCTGCAGTCTGGGGCTTCCGCCCTGTCGGAGTAGGTACTTATCCTAGCAGTCCTAGGTAAAGGCAGCCATCCGTCCCTAAATAGTAGTATCTATAGCTGTGCAGTCCTGAGTGGTTCTATTGGTTTCTTCACTCCCACTAGTCCAGTGTGTGGTTCAGTGCCCCCCCCCCCCCACGTCTACAGCCATGTCTGACCCTGAGGGAGAACCCTGAAGCCAAACGGCCATCACCATTTATTCTGCCTGTTCCAAGTGCAGTACTAAGTTTCCTTGTGCTCCGTCTACTCCCTTATGCGATGCGTTGCCGACCTCCTGGCCAAACACCTGCGGCTCCTGCACCCCCGCCACCCCCAGTATTGCCCACCCCTGGTACGATGGGTCTGGATCCTGAATGAGCTCATTCCCTTTTCAGAACGGCTGATAACCTAGAGAACATCATTTAGTCCATGATGAGCATGATCCCTACTTGTCCCCTGGACTCTGTCCATGTATTTCTAACGCGACAGGCCCCAAATGCGGGCCAGGTCTGATTGCCTATCTTCACTTTCATCGGCCTCCTCTGCCTCACCTCCCCTACCGGAGGTAAAGTCCAGTACTTCTCCCCCTAAAAGAGGTCTTGTCCGAGAACTAACTGTCTGATTCGGTTGACAAGGGATCTGCGCCTCGAGGTTCTTCCGATTTAGGGCTGTCCTTACTGATTCCACACCTTCCCCTTCATCTGACTCCATTTCTTGAGGCCTCCGGCTACACCCAACACCCAATTTTTGCCACAGTCGGGGTCAACAGAGCAGGCACGGAATTGGCGCACAAACATCGACATGACCTGCTCTCGGGTCCTCCGGAGGAACTACTAGATCTGTCTCCTCTCATCTCCAATGCATCCATGTTCCTATGCGAGTCTGCCCTTGATGCTGCCTGTCTGGTAGCTTGGGCCTCGGCTTCTTCCATGGCTATTCACAGGAAAAACTTGGCTTAAAGCTTGGTCTGCTGATTTTTAGCTACCAAGTGGTCCCCGACCTCGCTTTTCTTTGCAGGTTTCGGTCTCTTTGGACCTAGATTGGATGAAATTATCTTGGAGGCTACGGTTGGTAAGAGCACCCTCTTCCTCCAAAACCGGGTCAAGCAGAATGCGCTTGTCAAAGGCAGGTCCTTGTCTTCAGTCTTTTCGTGTGTTTTCCAACACTGCGTCCTCAGGTCTGCAGATTTACCAGGATCGGAAGGTCAAACCTTCCCTTAAGATTCACCCCTCCTGGCAACCCCAACTTCAATCTGCAAAGCCTGGAGCCGGTTAGTCCACTTCTTCCTGAAGGTACCCCCCCCACTCCGATTCAGTCGAGTGGGGGGGGGGGGCAGGCTTCTGCACTTCGACGTCAGACTCTCACACTTTTCGAATGCCTGGGCTCAGGAAGTGGTATTTTCCAGATACAAAACCAAATGTCCCAGTCTTCCTCGAGCGCTGCTTTTAGTCTGTTGTTCACTAGTACCCCTTCAGGGCGGCCACCTTTTTTCGAGCAATCAACTCTCTGCTCCTTCAAGGCGTTATCATTCCGGTATTCCCAACCCAAGGGTTTTGGAGTTCTAGTCCAACCTTTTTGTCATATCAAAGAAGGACAGCTCAGTTTGGCCCATCTTGGACCTTCGCGCGTCTCAACGCACATGTCTGGGTCTGTCGTTTTCGTATGGAATCCCTTCTATCGGTCATCGCTTCCATGGAACAGGGTGAGTTGGGCCTCAAGGACGTGTATCTTCATGTTGCTATTTGCCAGATTCACCAGTGCTTCCTGCGCTTTGCAGTTCTGTCCCATAATTTCCAATTTTTGGTCCTTTCTTTCGGCCTGACAACGGCTCAGTCTTTACAAAGGTTCTGTCCATCGTGATGGCGCTCCCATACCTGGACGACGTTTTAATAGAGTCCCCCTCCAGGGAGGTCAACGAGGTGGTGCTCCAGATCACTCTGGACACCGTTACGGTTCGATTATTAACCACTCCAAATCCTGCCTGTAGCCCCCCCCCCCGGCATTCTGTATGAGGGTTCTGGGAGCCGTGCACTCGAGGTAGAAGAAGATTCCACGGCACTCGCCATTCTGTAAACCTCAAAGTACCAACTTCTTCTAAATGCTACACCTGCTCGCTCGGCACGGCTCAGGAGAATGATGTTTGCTGGTCATAAGTGCATCAAACAGCCCATCTCATGGGGCAAAAACATGAATTACTCCACACCGAGGTGGAGCTTCTCTTCCGGGCAGAAGCCCGGGCTCCTTTAGGTCTGAATGACTAATGATTTGAGTGCGTTTTTAGATCCATAACTTACAAAACATTTATATGTATCGCATAATATTGTGTTCATGTGATGTCATTAAAGTTTTCCCATTTGTATATAAGGGGGCAGGGTTTTCTAACGCTGAGGCCTTGACAAAGCGTGGGGACGCGCAAAACGGCCGTAGACTTTGTGCTCCACGTCAGTTTTACCTTTTTCTGCCAAATAAAAGAAGAATTGTTGACTGAATGGTGAGTGCTGTGGAGTTTTCTTCTCCCTCGTGCGGTTTCAGTATCTTTTTCTATACGCCGCTGCGCTCCACCCATCTTATAGATGTAACATCTCGTTGGGGATCGTGCATGGTGCTGGGACATGTGGTACTCCAAGAGTCGGAGCAGTGCCGCTCTATCTCTCCTTCTATTTGAAATTGTGTTCTTGGAATCAAAGTGACCTTGATCGAGACAATCCGCTTTGCACAGTTCCACACGCTCCCCCTTCAGCAGGCGATCCTCTCCTGGTGGAAACATTCCCTGATCTCCCTGGACCTGCAGTTCATCCTTCCCTTCGTAGTCCATGGCTCGCTTTGGTGGTGGATCCCCTCTCCGGCCGTTTCCCAGGGTCGCTCCTTCCTTCCGCTTAACTGGCTGATCCTCTCGATGGATGCCAGGCCCTAGGGGTGGGGGGCACGATTTGAACCTCACGTCTCAGATAATGTGGTCTACACAGGAATCCTCCCTTTCCATCAACCTGCTGGAGTTGAGAGCAGTCTTGCTTTGCCTACTGCACTGGACATCCAGTGCGACTTCAAACAGACAAGGCCATTTCTTATCTCCATCACCAAGGCGGCACTCGCAGCTCGCACTCTGGAGCTCAGACACGGCCGGCGCCTCCATGCATCGCTCCCGCATTGGCGCTCTATCCCGGCTGCAGACAGCAGCACTCGCACCGTGACTGTGATGGTCGCGGCCGCAAGGATTCTGGCCTGGGTGGAAGCTCCCGTTCCTGCTCTGATGGCACTAAACATTACTGGGGTCGACAACTAGGTCGCTGACTTTCTCAGTGGTGAAAAGGTGGATTGTGGGGTGTGATCTCTAAACCAGGAGGTTCTTGACCAGATATGTCCCAGATGGGACCTGATGGCTTCCAGGTTTAATATGTCCGGTTCTCTGGTTTTCGGGGGACGAAGCAGAGGGCTGTGCCGAGGACTCTCTGTGCCGTGGACAGACTTCAGGCTCCGGTACGTCGTTTAACTGCATGGCTGAGGCCACTGTTCTGGAAGCTCGTGCTTGGTCTCCGAGTGTTACTCTCGCTATGCTCAATGCCAGGAAGCCGCCTTCAGCCCGTGCTTTTGTTTGTGTGAGAATCGCTATCTTACCCCCTTGCGTTTTTTCTCCAGAATTTTTTCTTTTCTGTAGTGTCGTGGATCAAGTTGTGCAGGGCGGCCACGTGGTCTCCTCTTACACTTTGGTCACGTTCCCTCAGGTGGGCACATTTTGCCTCTGCAGGCGCTTCCTTGGGTCACAAGGTCTTGCAGGGATCTGTGAAATAGCTGACCATGTCCTGTCTTCTGTTCTCACCCCTGGGGACTTCTCTAGGACACCCATATTAGTGTCCCCCAATGTAACGAACGGAAAACCAGGATTAAATTCCTTCCTTGTCCAGTTATTGGGGGACACAACTTCCACCCATTGTATTTTCCGGGTTTTTTGTTGTCAGTTTGAGGATTCCCCTCTGTGGTTTGACGTTCCTCTCTTACCTTGTATCTGCTTCTCTTACTGCTTGTGGACAGACTGAACAGCTCCGTGTCTGTGGGCGGGGCATATCTTGTAGGAGGAGCCACTCTTTAATTTTAGTGTCAAGCCCCCTAGTGGCAACAGCATGTACCCACGGTCTGTGTCCCCAAATGAACGGGACGAGAGGATGTTACGGTGACGACTAAAAAAAATCCTGTTTTCTCACTTGTTCATTCTTAATCCAGAATGTATCCTGCTAAAAAACCTGATTCTCGATCTGTAAATTGGAACTTTCTACCCCCCCCCCCATGCCTATAATGTTGCTGGTTTTACCCTGCACTCGGTACGACAGTCCCGGCGGCTTCAGTCCCGGCGGCCGTCCGTCCTTCATTTCTGCACATTCTGCCTGTCCAATCACTGGTTATCTCTGTAGAGCGAGGGGGATGGGCAGCGGTGGAGATGTCGGGATAATTATCTGCTCGTCCCCACCCATAGTCTAAACATTTGTCAACCAATCGCATTGATCCAGTAATGTCTCCAGTCACATCCAGAGCTGCTGATTTCCTGTGATCTGCTCACCCTCCTACAGTAGTAGGGAAAACTATCCGTCCCACAATGCAGTTCAGCAGAATGCGGGGCGTTCACACCCAATCGCTATAAGAAGACTAAAGTAACAAATGGGCGTCAGACTAAGGGTAGGAGACGGATACGGGCGTCAATATGAGCGTTCAAGGGGGAGAGTGGAATTTATTAATATTCGCGCCTCCCGGACGCCAGATTCCCGGTTTTGAGAACTTCTGTCCTGTCCTCAGGATATCTACAAGCCCTGCAGGAGATACAAGCGGCAGGAGGACGCGGTGGAGCTGACGGATGAGGACTCGCGTGTTCACTCCACCCTCCTGGAATACGGCAGGTAACACGCCAGGGGGATGGGGTCGCTGCCATTACTGCGGAGTGCTCTGGAAGGTCCACCCCCCCACCGGGTTCACATAGTTTTCTCCCCTCAGCCTTGTCTAATATTGCGGAGTACTGACCTCTGCATGTCAGACAATCGATCACATCTGCATGAGGCGGCGCCTGATTTCTGTGTCTGGGCGCCGCGGGTCATTTATCCTGTGAATATCCGATTATTACACACGGGTCCAGGGGAACGGCAGTCCGAGCTGATGATTTTAGTGTAATAACTGATAACGAGGCGTGCCGTGTAGTCGCTGATAACAAGGCGTGGGAGGCGCGCCGTGTAGTCCCTTACGAGGCGTGCCGTGTAGTCCCTTATGAGGCGATCGGTGTAGTCCCTTATGAGGCGATCGGTGTAGTCCCTTATGAGGCGATCGGTGTAGTCCCTTATGAGGCGATCGGTGTAGTCCCTTATGAGGCGATCGGTGTAGTCCCTTATGAGGCGATCGGTGTAGTCCCTTATGAGGCGATCGGTGTAGTCCCTTATGAGGCGCGGCGTGTAGTCCCTTATGAGGCGATCGGTGTAGTCCCTTATGAGGCGCGGCGTGTAGTCCCTTATGAGGCGCGGCGTGTAGTCCCTTATGAGGCGCGGCGTGTAGTCCCTTATGAGGCGCGGCGTGTAGTCCCTTATGAGGCGCGCCGTGTTATGTCTTGTCATGTGACTGGAACGGGGCAGATACGAGTTACTGGTCTTGCGGTTTTGGTTTGGAGCTCTGCGTCTTCTATTCTCTGCAAGATTCTTATTTTTTATTTATTGCAGGAGATACGGAACCAGCAAACCTGGAAAGATGGAGAAGGTCTGGTCATTACCTTTCCTATGGATGGCTTGATATACTAGATTTTGAGAGCGGTGATGTCACCTGATTTATAATATAGCATTCTATGTAGATAGCAGTGATAGTCGTTATATCATACAGCAGTGATATCTGGAGAGCGGTGATGTCACTGCTGTATAATATAACTGATATCTGGAGAGCGGTGATGTCACTGCTGTATAATATAACTGATATCTGGAGAGTGGTGATGTCACTGCTGTATAATATAACTGATATCTGGAGAGCGGTGATGTCACTGCTGTATAATATAACTGGTATCTGGAGAGCGGTGATGTCACTTCTGTATAATATAACTGATATCTGGAGAGTGGTGATGTCACTGCTGTATAATATATCTGGAGAGTGGTGATGTCACTGCTGTATAATATATCTGGAGAGAGGTGATGTCATTGCTGTATAATATAACTGATATCTGGAGAGCGGTGATGTCACTGCTGTATAATATAACTGATATCTGGAGAGCGGTGATGTCACTGCTGTATAATATAACTGATATCTGGAGAGTGGTGATGTCACTGCTGTATAATATAACTGATATCTGGAGAGCGGTGATGTCACTGCTGTATAATATAACTGGTATCTGGAGAGCGGTGATGTCACTTCTGTATAATATAACTGATATCTGGAGAGTGGTGATGTCACTGCTGTATAATATAACTTATATCTGGAGAGCCGGTGATGTCACTGCTGTATAATATAACTGATATCTGGAGAGCGGTGATGTCACTGCTGTATAATATAACTGATATCTGGAGAGCGGTGATGTCACTGCTGTATAATATAACTGATATCTGGAGAGTGGTGATGTCACTGCTGTATAATATAATATATCTGGAGAGCGGTGATGTCACTGCTGTATAATATAACTGATATCTGGAGAGCGGTGATGTCACTGCTGTATAATATAATATATCTGGAGAGCGGTGATGTCACTGCTGTATAATATAATATATCTGGAGAGCGGTGATGTCACTGCTGTATAATATAACTGATATCTGGAGAGCGGTGATGTCACTGCTGTATAATATAACTGATATCTGGAGAGTGGTGATGTCACTGCTGTATAATATAACTTATATCTGGAGAGCGGTGATGTCACTGCTGTATAATATAACTGATATCTGGAGAGCGGTGATGTCACTGCTGTATAATATAACTGATATCTGGAGAGCGGTGATGTCACTGCTGTATAATATAACTTCTATATGGAGAGCGGTGATGTCACTGCTGTATAATATAACTGATATCTGGAGAGCGGTGATGTCACTGCTGTATAATATAACTGATATCTGGAGAGCGGTGATGTCACTGCTGTATAATATATCTGGAGAGCGGTGATGTCACTGCTGTATAATATAACTGGTATCTGGAGAGCGGTGATGTCACTGCTGTATAATATAACTGATATCTGGAGAGCGGTGATGTCACTGCTGTATAATATAACTGATATCTGGAGAGCGGTGATATCACTGCTGTATAATATAACTTATATCTGGAGAGCGGTGATGTCACTGCTGTATAATATAACTGATATCTGGAGAGCGGTGATGTCACTGCTGTATAATATAACTGATATCTGGAGAGCGGTGATGTCACTGCTGTATAATATAACTGATATCTGGAGAGCGGTGATGTCACTGCTGTATAATATAACCGATATCTGGAGAGCGGTGATGTCACTGCTGTATAATATATCTGGAGAGCGGTGATGTCACTGCTGTATAATATAACTGATATCTGGAGAGCGGTGATGTCACTGCTGTATAATATATCTGATATCTGGAGAGCGGTGATGTCACTGCTGTATAATATAACTTATATCTGGAGAGCGGTGATGTCACTGTATAATATAACTGATATCTGGAGAGCGGTGATGTCACTGCTGTATAATATAACTGATATCTGGAGAGCGGTGATATCACCTGATTTATAATATAGCATTCTATGTAGATAGCAGTGATAGTCGTTATATCATACAGCAGTGATATCTGGAGAGCGGTGATGTCACTGCTGTATAATATAACATATATCTGGAGAGAGGTGATGTCACTGCTGTATAATATAATATATCTGGAGAGCGGTGATATCACTGCTGTATAATATAACTGATATCTGGAGAGCGGTGATGTCACTGCTGTATAATATAACTGATATCTGGAGAGCGGTGATGTCACTGCTGTATAATATAATATATCTGGAGAGCGGTGATGTCACTGCTGTATAGTATAACATATATCTGGAGAGAGGTGATGTCACTGCTGTATAATATAACTGATATCTGGAGAGCGGTGATGTCACTGCTGTATAATATAACTGATATCTGGAGAGTGGTGATGTCACTGCTGTATAATATAACTTATATCTGGAGAGCGGTGATGTCACTGCTGTATAATATAACCGATATCTGGAGAGCGGTGATGTCACTGCTGTATAATATAACTGATATCTGGAGAGCGGTGATGTCACTGCTGTATAATATAACTTATATCTGGAGAGCGGTGATGTCACTGCTGTATAATATAACTGATATCTGGAGAGCGGTGATGTCACTGCTGTATAATATAACTTATATCTGGAGAGCGGTGATGTCACTGCTGTATAATATAACTGATATCTGGAGAGTGGTGATGTCACTGCTGTATAATATAACTGATATCTGGAGAGCGGTGATGTCACTGCTGTATAATATAACTGATATCTGGGGAGCGGTGATGTCACTGCTGTATAATATAATATATCTGGAGAGCGGTGATGTCACTGCTGTATAATATAACTTCTATATGGAGAGCGGTGATGTCACTGCTGTATAATATAACTGATATCTGGAGAGCGGTGATGTCACTGCTGTATAATATAATATATCTGGAGAGCGGTGATATCACTGCTGTATAATATATCTGGAGAGCGGTGATGTCACTGCTGTATAATATAACTGATATCTGGAGAGCGGTGATGTCACTGCTGTATAATATATCTGATATCTGGAGAGCGGTGATGTCACTGCTGTATAATATAACTGATATCTGGAGAGCGGTGATGTCACTGCTGTATAATATATCTGATATCTGGAGAGCGGTGATGTCACTGCTGTATAATATAACTTATATCTGGGGAGCGGTGATGTCACTGCTGTATAATATAACTGATATCTGGAGAGCGGTGATGTCACTGCTGTATAATATAACTTATATCTGGAGAGCGGTGATGTCACTGCTGTATAATATAACTGATATCTGGAGAGCGGTGATGTCACTGCTGTATAATATAACTGATATCTGGGGAGCGGTGATGTCACTGCTGTATAATATAACTTATATCTGGAGAGCGGTGATATCACTGCTGTATAATATAACTAATATCTGGAGAGCGGTGATGTCACTGCTGTATAATATAACTGATATCTGGAGGACGGTGATGTCACTGCTGTATAATATATCTGGAGAGCGGTGATGTCACTGCTGTATAATATAATATATCTGGAGAGCGGTGATGTCACTGCTGTATAATATAACTGATATCTGGAGAGCGGTGATGTCACTGCTGTATAATATATCTTATATCTGGAGAGCGGTGATGTCACTGCTGTATAATATATCTGGAGAGCGGTGATGTCACTGCTGTATAATATAACTGATATCTGGAGAGCGGTGATGTCACTGCTGTATAATATAACTGATATCTGGAGAGCGGTGATGTCACTGCTGTATAATATATCTGGGGAGCGGTGATGTCACTGCTGTATAATATAACTGATATCTGGAGAGCGGTGATGTCACTGCTGTATAATATAACTGATATCTGGAGAGCGGTGATGTCACTGCTGTATAATATATCTTATATCTGGAGAGCGGTGATGTCACTCCTGTATAATATAACTGATATCTGGAGAGTGGTGATGTCACTGCTGTATAATATAACTTATATCTGGAGAGCGGTGATGTCACTGCTGTATAATATAACTGATATCTGGAGAGCGGTGATGTCACTGCTGTATAATATAACTGATATCTGGAGAGCGGTGATGTCACTGCTGTATAATATAACCGATATCTGGAGAGCGGTGATGTCACTGCTGTATAATATAACTGATATCTGGAGAGCGGTGATGTCACTGCTGTATAATATAACTGATATCTGGAGAGCGGTGATGTCACTGCTGTATAATATAACTGATATCTGGAGGGCGGTGATGTCACTGCTGTATAATATAACTGATATCTGGAGAGCGGTGATGTCACTCCTGTATAATATAATATATCTGGAGGGCGGTGCTGTATAATATAACTGATATAGCCTTGATTTCATTAAATCACCTTTACTTGATACATCGTTTGCTTATTGCTTTCCCGTGCAGCAGCGCCTTGGAGACTCCAATTTTTTTCTGTATATCAGCACTGCTGTATAATATTACTGATATCTGGAGAGCGGTGATGTCACTCCTGTATAATATAATATATCTGGAGAGCGGTGATGTCACTGCTGTATAATATAACTTCTATATGGAGAGCGGTGATGTCACTGCTGTATAATATAACTGATATCTGGAGAGCGGTGATGTCACTGCTGTATAATATTACTGATATCTGGAGAGCGGTGATGTCACTGCTGTATAATATAATATATCTGGAGAGCGGTGATGTCACTGCTGTATAATATAACTGATATCTGGAGAGCGGTGATGTCACTGCTGTATAATATTACTGATATCTGGAGAGCGGTGATGTCACTGCTGTATAATATTACTGATATCTGGAGGGCGCTGATGTCACTCCTGTATAATATAATATATCTGGAGAGCGGTGATGTCACTGCTGTATAATATAACTGATATACATTTTTCCTTACGCTTTTATTATTCGCAGCCGGAGGATCAGAAACTGGCGCTCCCATCTGGAAGTGTCAAAGGAGACATCAAGGACGAGGAGGAGCTTCAGGCGCAGGAGGAAGTAAGTGATTTCCTTCTACTCTTCATAAAGTAAGGGCGTGCGTTTTTTTGGTGCGTCTTATGGCAACGCGGCAAAACCGCGGTGTGAATACACCCTGACCTAACGATGTTCTCCTTTTATTTTTCTGTGGAAAAGCTCCGCATCAAGACCTTAATGACAGGGATGGCGGCCATGGACCTGGAGCAGGTGAGGGGTGGGCGGAGCCTGATGCAGGATTATAATAGGCATTGACACCGCCTCCATGTACATAGTAGCGACTGGCGTATCGCTAAATGTTCTATTGTACTGCTGCATCATGTGATGGGGGTTGTACGTGGGTTTATTGGGGAGGAGCCTGTTATCGGGGTGTATGATGTGGTTGAAGTGGAGTATAATGGCGATTAACCTCGCTAAGAGATGACGTCACCTTGTGTTTTGACCTTTTTTAGGGTCGTCTGACGGCCAGCACGGTCGGACAGATTGTGGGATTACAGTCGTGTGAGATAAAGCAGATGGTGTCGGAGTACGCGGAGAAGGTCAGTGTCCCAGCAGTAGGTGGAGGGACGTTCAGTGGACGCAGCTGGTTTTTGTCGCGCTCACCTGATGGCAGCATTGACTCCACCTCTCTGTCACCCAGCAATCAGAGCTTAGCGCGGAGGAGCGACCAGAGCACATGGGGCCTGCGCAGCAACATCGCAGGAAGTTGGCGGCTCTCAACAAGCAGATCACACAGAGAACTAAAGTCCTGGAGCAGGTACAACATGGCTGCTAATGTTTGTGGTTTGATATGTAAAGAACATCTGCAGGGTCTCACCCAACTTCCCCAGACTCCTGAATGGTGGATCTGCCGACCTCAACAGCCGTACCGGAGCAGCGGATAAAAGAACTACACAGATAAGCTAGTAGGAGTGCGGAGCTGACAAACAGCCCTCATATCTCAGCTCCCCTAGGAGCAATTTTGAGTACTGAGACCTTATTGGGGTCCATTACCGTCTCAGCGGGCGTCTTCGGGTTCTGGGTGAAGTTTGAGGGGTTCAGGGTGCAATGGGCGGAGGCTGTTGTTTCAGCGATGGCTAAGGACAGATTTTCTTTTATTTAGTTATCCGTTTCAGACTTGCACGAATAAGAAATATTCCGCATATGTTTAGTGGTAGCGATCCGTGCGTCTCGAGGACGCGTCCTGTAAAAGCTTAGGAATAACGGCCTGGAATTATAACGCCTCAGTGGTGTCGCTGTGTTTTCCTGTGATTCCTCGATCGTTGTCTTGTTGCTCGTGTGACCGGATGTCGCTGTGTTTTCCTGTGATTCCTCGATGGTCGTCTTGTTTCTCGTGTGACCGGATGTCGCTGTGTTTTCCTGTGATTCCTCGATGGTCGTCTTGTTGCTCGTGTGACAGGATGTCGCTGTGTTTTCCTGTGATTCCTCGGTGGTCGTCTTGTTTCTCGGGTGACCGGATGTCGCTGTGTTTTCCTGTGATTCCTCGGTGGTCGTCTTGTTTCTCGGGTGACCGGATGTCGCTGTGATTCCCTTTTTTCTTAAATTGATATAAATCTTCTCTGTGATTTCAGTGGAAGTTAAAATCCTCTGAGCTGCAGTCAGAATGTGAAAATGCAAAGAAGAAGTTGTCAGAGGTAAGAGTGCCCAGGATACTGGCCAACAACTTCTGCCCCTTCCCTGCCAATGTATTCCTGTACCACTGTCCTGCTGTCCCGCCCCCCATCCTCTCCTCCACCAACTTCTGCGCCGCTCCTCCTGACTTTGTAAATTAGTGCCCCGCAGCTGCTGCCCTATGCCCTGCCCCCTTCACCATCTTTTGCGTTTACTTCTGCAGGTTATAAATTACAGTGAGAAGTTGGATGAGGAGATGTTGGTGCTGGAGAAGTTGGAGTCCACAGCAGATCCAAGGTGGGTTATGAGCAACTGGTTAAGTCTTGTTATCTAACACAGGGAGGGGTTGTCTTGGGAGGTTTGGTGATATCACAGGGTGGGAGGGGTTGTCTTGGGAGGTTTGGTGATATCACAGGATGGGAGGGGTTGTCTTGGGAGGTTTGGTGATATCACAGGGTGGGAGGGGTTGTCTTGGGAGGTTTGGTGATGTCACAGAGTGGGAGGGGTTGTCTTGGGAGGTTTGGTGATATCACAGGATGGGAGGGGTTGTCTTGGGAGGTTTGATATCACAGGGTGGGAGGGGTTGTCTTGGGAGGTTTAGTGATGTCACAGAGTGGGAGGGGTTGTCTTGGGAGGTTTGGTGATATCACAGGATGGGAGGGGTTGTCTTGGGAGGTTTGATATCACAGGGTGGGAGGGGTTGTCTTGGGAGGTTTAGTGATGTCACAGGGTGGGAGGGGTTGTCTTGGGAGGTTTGGTGATGTCACAGAGTGGGAGGGGTTGTCTTGGGAGGTTTGGTTATATCACAGAGTGGGAGGGGTTGTTTTGGGAGGTTTGGTGAGATCACAGGATGGGAGGGGTTGTCTTGGGAGGTTTGGTGATATCACAGGGTGGGAGGGGTTGTCTTGGGAGGTTTGGTGATATCACAGAGTGGGAGGGGTTGTTTTGGGAGGTTTGGTGAGATCACAGGATGGGAGGGGTTGTCTTGGGAGTCTTTATTTTGACCTCATGCTGTGTTGATCATGGAAATATAGAATGATGAGAAGAATCCCGTTGCTGTAGATGTTCGCCTATTTTTCTTAATGTCTGGTTTCCGTGTCCTCGTATTTGGTGCTGCGCTGTGTAATGTTGATGTGTCTGCAGCATTTTACAGAAACTCCGAGCTCTGGTGGCCATGAACGAGAGTCTGAAGTCTCAGGAGCAGCAGTTCCGGGCGCACTGCCGGGTGAGAAGTTTGTGGTATCTTTGCACCCCACAGACTACAATCTAAAATAAGACTGTACCCCCCCCCCCCCCCCATATGTTCACTGCCACCCCGACAGACCTGGAATAACCTTTATACTGTGGTGTCTGCAGGAGGAGATGACCCGTCTGCAGCAGAACATTGAGACCCTTAATGCTGAGATGGCAGAGAGCGGGGAGGAGGAGGTGATGTGTGATAAGCGGTGGCACAGGGATGTGGGGTCTGGGAGCCGCTGCTCTAAACTGTTGGGATCATGTTGTGTCTTGTGTTTTTCAGGAGAGATCTTCATTGTTTGAACAGCAGCACAGAGCGGAGCGTGAGAAACTGCAGAAGATCCGGCTCCTCCTGGTGAGTGATGAATGGGGCCACTGCCGGGGGGCTGAAGACCCCTACATCCCCCTCACTGTGTCTGGCCTCTGCTATAAGGGGACTGTGACCCTTTCATAAAACTTGTCCTGCGGCCTGATGGGGCTGAGAACCATTTTAGATGTAACTTGAAGCTTCAGTTACTACACGAGCGTGGCCGGGGCTTCAGACACTGCTCAAAAAAAGGGAACGCTTGAGCATCTGAGTGTAGCGCAAAGTCAATTAAACTTTGGGGATCTCAATCTGTCCAGTTAAGAAACATAAGCCATTGGGAATCCATTTCAACTGCTTTGGGGGCAAATGAAAGTGACCACAGGTGCTTTAAAGAGTCATCCGCAAGACCACACCCAAAAAAGGGGAATGTAGGTGGTTCCGCTCTGCTTATCCTTCCTGACAATCTTCTCTAGTTTTGCCGGAGTCCTTGTCACTACTGGTCGCATGAGGCGGGACCTGCCGCCCATTCAGGTTGTCCAGCTCCTCTAGATGGTTTTCTGTCTTCCAGCACAGTCAAGAGCCACGAGGAGAGCTGGACAGGGCCGTGAAAGGGCGTCAGCCCATCAGCAGGACCGGTGTCCGCTACTTTGTGCAAGGAGGAAGAGGCGGAGCGATGTCGGAGCCCTACAACATGACCTCCGGTGGCTACCGTTGTGCCTGCCAAGCTGCCAGAACAGACTCCATGAGGGTGGAAAGAGGGACCGCAGTCCTGTAGTGGGACCTGAGCTCGCAGCCTCCAGCTTGAGAACACCAGAATGGGCAGGTCCACCATTGGTTCTCTTCACACTGAGCGCGTAAAGGAGCCTGGAGACGACGTGGTGAAGGTTCTGCTGCGGTTTGGCGATGGGTCGGTGATGGTCTGGGGAGGCACATTCTCGGAGGGTCGCGCATTTCCTGATAGCCAATGTTACACTGACCGCTGTTCGCTACGAGATGAAATCGCCATTGTCCGACCTTGAGCTGGTGGAGAACAAAGCCCGGCCTCGTGGGTCGCGAGCGTGTAGGCAATTCATGGAAGACTGCGGTATTGATGCCAGTGACGGGCCCTCGCGTTCTCCAGACCTGAATGATCACCTCTGGGACATTATAAATCGGTGCCTCCGGACTGTCCAGAAGCTCGGGATGTCCTGATCCAGGTCTAGGAGGAGATATCCAGGACCGTCTTCAGGAGGCTGCTCAGATGTTACCGGGAGTGCGTGGAGGGCGCAGTCACTGCTGGGTCACATGACAGTCACACACACGGGATCCGCCTGTGACTTCAAGGTTTTCGGGGAGACTTGGACGCCCTCAGTTGATGATTTTGGTTTCCGTATTTCGCTGACACAACATTTAGTACCAACAAATTGAACAAAAGATTCAAGTTTAAAATGTTTACGGACATAAATTGTGAGATCTGATGAGGGGTTTAGTGTTTCCTTCAGGTTTCTTTTCAGGGATTTAACAGTTAATGTTTAATGCTCCAAAAAGTGAACGGATTTGACGCCGATTGTTCCAGTCGGTGTTTTTGGTGTGGACGGCCGATGTAGAGCGTTCACGTTACTTGTGAGCTGCTTGAGATGGTTGTCCTGGATGTCGCGCCTTCCTCCCCCCACATTAGATCTGCCCCTCTTCTCAATTTGTCACATTGTAGCCGGGTCGCTCTGAGGCTTTGATGGGTTCAGTAATGGCTTCTTTTTATTGGTTTCCTCCCATATCGGCCCGCTGTGTATAGAGCTCTGGAGATTGGTGACCCTCCCAGCGCCGCACCCACAGGACTCTGCAGCTCTTTTGTCCATCCGGTGGCTTCCGTCACACGTCTCCTCGCTCTGGCGCTCCGTTTTGAGGGACCGCTGGGTCCTGGCAGTGCTAAACATACGGTGCCGAATTTTCTAACTAGGATATCCAGAAAATAGAAAAAAAGGAGGAAAACCTGCAGCTCACCGATCCTGCGCCTCGAACAAGCACTTTGCTCGGATCCCCGTGACGGCCCACGTAGGTAATGTAGAAGAGAGGAATGATCCAGCGCGGTGTCGGGGCAAAAGGTACACGACGTTCCCACCTCTATCCATAGAAGAATAATATTAAAATGGAAAGAGTCGCAGTCTCCAGGTGGTGGTGATGCAGGCAAATGCCAGAGCCTACGCGTTTCGAGCACCGACCGTGTTCTTATTCATGGAAAAAATCCACGTTGAGACTGCGACTCCTTCCATTTTAATATTATTCTTCCATCGATAGAGGTGGGAACGTCGTGTCGCTTTTGCCCCGACACCGCGCTGGATCGTTCCTCTCTCCTCGGATATCCAGACACGCAGAGATTATTGTGCCGCCGCTGCCTGCCTTGTGCTCGTCTTCGTCTTCATTTTTTGGGCAGTATCTTTCACGTGTTTATATTTGAAGCTTGAACTGAATAAATAAAAGTATTTGACAAATAATGGATTTTGAGTTTGACAATTTTCTATCAGAGCGATCACAAATCTGCTGCCTGGAACAATCTGAGCGTGGAGTTTCCAGACAAGTCTGTGGCGTCTTCAGGGGTTGAATACTTTGCCAGTCGCTGTATAATGATTGGCCAGAAGCCGCGTCTTAATGTCCACATGATCCGGTATCTAAACTTGTGTTCTTTAAATCATTAGGCTCGAAGGAATCGGGAAATCGCTATTCTACAGCGCAAAATCGATGAGGTGCCAAGCCGAGCGGAGCTGACGCAATATCAGAAGAGGTTCATTGAGCTCTATGGACAAGGTATTTTATGTGGTGGCAGCGGGACGTCCGGCATTCTCATTTATGTTTGGGTGCGCCGGGGGCTGTGTGGGAAACGGACATGACCTGAAAGCGCATGACAAGAAAACCTCCCGTCCCTCCGGTGCAGCTCTAGATGTAACTGGTGGTGGAGCCACAAATCTTGGGTGGAACCTGCAGTTTTTTTTTTAGTCTTCTCTCCGTCTCCTTTTGTGGCGTGGATGTCACATAAAGGTTTATCCATAAAGACGGCAGCAGGAGAGGGGGTACAGGCTGCAGGCAGGAGAGGGGGTACAGGCTGCTGGGAGGTGACACTGTCCTCTAATAACATATATTACAGAGAGGCTGCAGGCAGGAGAGGGGTACAGGCTGCTGGAGGGTGAGGGGGTGACACTGTCCTCTAATAACATATATTACAGAGGCTGCAGGCAGGAGAGGGGGTACAGGCTGCTGGAAGGTGAGGAGGTGACACTGTCCTCTAATAACATATATTACAGAGGCTGCAGGCAGGAGAGGGGTACAGGCTGCTGGAAGGTGAGGAGGTGACACTGTCCTCTAATAACATATATTACAGAGGCTGCAGGCAGGAGAGGGGGGTACAGGCTGCTGGAAGGTGAGGAGGTGACACTGTCCTCTAATAACATATATTACAGAGGCTGCAGGCAGGAGAGGGGGTACAGGCTGCTGGAAGGTGAGGAGGTGACACTGTCCTCTAATAACATATATTACAGAGAGGCTGCAGGCAGGAGAGGGGGTACAGGCTGCTGGAAGGTGAGGAGATGACACTGTCCTCTAATAACATATATTACAGAGGCTGCAGGCAGGAGAGGGGTACAGGCTGCTGGAAGGTGAGGGGGTGACACTGTCCTCTAATAACATATATTACAGAGGCTGCAGGCAGGAGAGGGGGTACAGGCTGCTGGAAGGTGAGGAGGTGACACTGTCCTCTAATAACATATATTACAGGGGCTGCAGGCAGGAGAGGGGTACAGGCTGCTGGAAGGTGAGAGGTGACACTGTCCTCTAATAACATATATTACAGAGGCTGCAGGCAGGAGAGGGGTACAGGCTGCTGGAAGGTGAGGAGGTGACACTGTCCTCTAATAACATATATTACAGAGGCTGCAGGCAGGAGAGGGGGTACAGGCTGCTGGAAGGTGAGGGGGTGACACTGTCCTCTAATAACATATATTACAGAGGCTGCAGGCAGGAGAGGGGGTACAGGCTGCTGGAAGGTGAGGGGGTGACACTGTCCTCTAATAACATATATTACAGAGAGGCTGCAGGCAGGAGAGGGGGTACAGGCTGCTGGAAGGTGAGGAGGTGACACTGTCCTCTAATAACATATATTACAGAGAGGCTGCAGGCAGGAGAGGGGGTACAGGCTGCTGGAAGGTGAGGAGGGGACACTGTCCTCTAATAACATATATTACAGGGGCTGCAGGCAGGAGAGGGGGTACAGGCTGCTGGAAGGTGAGGAGGTGACACTGTCCTCTAATAACATATATTACAGAGGCTGCAGGCAGGAGAGGGGGTACAGGCTGCTGGAAGGTGAGGAGGAGACACTGTCCCCTAATAACATATATTACAGGGGCTGCAGGCAGGAGAGGGGGTACAGGCTGCTGGAAGGTGAGGAGATGACACTGTCCTCTAATAACATATATTACAGAGGCTGCAGGCAGGAGAGGGGTACAGGCTGCTGGAAGGTGAGGAGATGACACTGTCATCTAATAACATATATTACAGAGGCTGCAGGCAGGAGAGGGGGTACAGGCTGCTGGAAGGTGAGGAGGTGACACTGTCCTCTAATAACATATATTACAGAGGCTGCAGGCAGGAGAGGGGGTACAGGCTGCTGGAAGGTGGGGAGGTGACACTGTCCTCTAATAACATATATTACAGAGGCTGCAGGCAGGAGAGGGGGTACAGGCTGCTGGAAGGTGAGGAGGTGACACTGTCCTCTAATAACATATATTACAGAGGCTGCAGGCAGGAGAGGGGGTACAGGCTGCTGGAAGGTGAGGAGGTGACACTGTCCTCTAATAACATATATTACAGAGGCTGCAGGCAGGAGAGGGGTACAGGCTGCTGGAAGGTGAGGAGGTGACACTGTCCTCTAATAACATATATTACAGAGGCTGCAGGCAGGAGAGGGGTACAGGCTGCTGGAAGGTGAGGAGGTGACACTGTCCTCTAATAACATATATTACAGAGGCTGCAGGCAGGAGAGGGGGTACAGGCTGCTGGAAGGTGAGGGGGTGACACTGTCCTCTAATAACATATATTACAGAGGCTGCAGGCAGGAGAGGGGTACAGGCTGCTGGAAGGTGAGGAGGTGACACTGTCCTCTAATAACATATATTACAGAGAGGCTGCAGGCAGGAGAGGGGGTACAGGCTGCTGGAAGATGAGGAGGTGACACTGTCCTCTAATAACATATATTACAGAGGCTGCAGGCAGGAGAGGGGGTACAGGCTGCTGGAAGGTGAGGAGATGACACTGTCCTCTAATAACATATATTACAGAGGCTGCAGGCAGGAGAGGGGGTACAGGCTGCTGGAAGGTGAGGGGGTGACACTGTCCTCTAATAACATATATTACAGAGGCTGCAGGCAGGAGAGGGGGTACAGGCTGCTGGAAGGTGAGGAGATGACACTGTCCTCTAATAACATATATTACAGAGGCTGCAGGCAGGAGAGGGGGTACAGGCTGCTGGAAGGTGAGGAGGTGACACTGTCCTCTAATAACATATATTACAGAGGCTGCAGGCAGGAGAGGGGGTACAGGCTGCTGGAAGGTGAGGAGGTGACACTGTCCTCTAATAACATATATTACAGAGGCTGCAGGCAGGAGAGGGGGTACAGGCTGCTGGAAGGTGAGGGGGTGACACTGTCCTCTAATAACATATATTACAGAGGCTGCAGGCAGGAGAGGGGGTACAGGCTGCTGGAAGGTGAGGAGGTGACACTGTCCTCTAATAACATATATTACAGAGGCTGCAGGCAGGAGAGGGGGTACAGACTGCTGGAAGGTGAGGAGATGACACTGTCCTCTAATAACATATATTACAGAGGCTGCAGGCAGGAGAGGGGGTACAGGCTGCTGGAAGGTGAGGGGGTCACACTGTCCTCTAATAACATATATTACAGAGAGGCTGCAGGCAGGAGAGGGGGTACAGGCTGCTGGAAGGTGAGGAGGTGACACTGTCCTCTAATAACATATATTACAGAGGCTGCAGACAGGAGAGGGGGTACAGGCTGCTGGAAGGTGAGGAGGTGACACTGTCCTCTAATAACATATATTACAGAGGCTGCAGGCAGGAGAGGGGTACAGGCTGCTGGAAGGTGGGGAGGTGACACTGTCCTCTAATAACATATATTACAGAGAGGCTGCAGGCAGGAGAGGGGGTACAGGCTGCAGGCAGGAGAGGGTACAGGCTGCAGGCAGGAGAGGGGGTACAGGCTGCAGGCAGGTGAGGAGGTGACACTGTCCTCCAATAACATATATTACAGAGGCTGCAGGCAGGAGAGGGGTACAGGCTGCTGGAAGGTGAGGAGGTGACACTGTCCTCTAATAACATATATTACAGAGGCTGCAGGCAGGAGAGGGGGTACAGGCTGCTGGAAGGTGAGGGGGTGACACTGTCCTCTAATAACATATATTACAGAGGCTGCAGGCAGGAGAGGAGGTACAGGCTGCTGGAAGGTGAGGGGGTGACACTGTCCTCTAATAACATATATTACAGAGAGGCTGCAGGCAGGAGAGGGGGTACAGGCTGTTGGAAGGTGAGGGGGTGACACTGTCCTCTAATAACACATATTACAGAGGCTGCAGGCAGGAGAGGGGTACAGGCTGCTGGAAGGTGAGGGGGTGACACTGTCCTCTAATAACATATATTACAGAGAGGCTGCAGGCAGGAGAGGGGGTACAGGCTGCTGGAAGGTGAGGGGGTGACACTGTCCTCTAATAACATATATTACAGAGGCTGCAGGCAGGAGAGGGGGGTACAGGCTGCTGGAAGGTGAGGGGGTGACACTGTCCTCTAATAACATATATTACAGAGGCTGCAGGCAGGAGAGGGGGTACAGGCTGCTGGAAGGTGAGGAGGTGACACTGTCCTCTAATAACATATATTGCAGAGGCTGCAGGCAGGAGAGGGGGTACAGGCTGCTGGAAGGTGAGGAGGTGACACTGTCCTCTAATAACATATATTACAGAGGCTGCAGGCAGGAGAGGGGTACAGGCTGCTGGAAGGTGAGGGGGTGACACTGTCCTCTAATAACATATATTACAGAGGCTGCAGGCAGGAGAGGGGGTACAGGCTGCTGGAAGGTGAGGGGGTGACACTGTCCTCTAATAACATATATTACAGAGGCTGCAGGCAGGAGAGGGGTACAGGCTGCTGGAAGGTGAGGGGGTGACACTGTCCTCTAATAACATATATTACAGAGGCTGCAGGCAGGAGAGGGGTACAGGCTGCTGGAAGGTGAGGGGGTGACACTGTCCTCTAATAACATATATTACAGAGGCTGCAGGCAGGAGAGGGGTACAGGCTGCTGGAAGGTGAGGAGGGGACACTGTCCTCTAATAACATATATTACAGAGGCTGCAGGCAGGAGAGGGGTACAGGCTGCTGGAAGGTGAGGAGGGGACACTGTCCTCTAATAACATATATTACAGAGGCTGCAGGCAGGAGAGGGGGTACAGGCTGCTGGAAGGTGAGGAGGTGACACTGTCCTCTAATAACATATATTACAGAGGCTGCAGGCAGGAGAGGGGGTACAGGCTGCTGGAAGGTGAGGAGGTGACACTGTCCTCTAATAACATATATTACAGAGGCTGCAGGCAGGAGAGGGGTACAGGCTGCTGGAGGGTGAGGGGGTGACACTGTCCTCTAATAACATATATTACAGAGGCTGCAGGCAGGAGAGGGGGTACAGGCTGCTGGAAGGTGAGGAGGGGACACTGTCCTCTAATAACATATATTACAGAGGCTGCAGGCAGGAGAGGGGGTACAGGCAGCTGGAAGGTGAGGGGGTGACACTGTCCTCTAATAACATATATTACAGAGGCTGCAGGCAGGAGAGGGGGTACAGGCTGCTGGAAGGTGAGGAGGGGACACTGTCCTCTAATAACATATATTACAGAGGCTGCAGGCAGGAGAGGGGTACAGGCTGCTGGAGGGTGAGGGGGTGACACTGTCCTCTAATAACATATATTACAGAGGCTGCAGGCAGGAGAGGGGGTACAGGCTGCTGGAGGGTGAGGAGGGGACACTGTCCTCTAATAACATATATTACAGAGGCTGCAGGCAGGAGAGGGGTACAGGCTGCTGGAGGGTGAGGGGGTGACACTGTCCTCTAATAACATATATTACAGAGGCTGCAGGCAGGAGAGGGGGTACAGGCTGCTGGAGGGTGAGGAGGGGACACTGTCCTCTAATAACATATATTACAGAGGCTGCAGGCAGGAGAGGGGGTACAGGCTGCTGGAGGGTGAGGAGGTGACACTGTCCTCTAATAACATATATTACAGAGGCTGCAGGCAGGAGAGGGGTACAGGCTGCTGGAAGGTGAGGAGGGGACACTGTCCTCTAATAACATATATTACAGAGGCTGCAGGCAGGAGAGGGGTACAGGCTGCTGGAAGGTGAGGAGGGGACACTGTCCTCTAATAACATATATTACAGAGGCTGCAGGCAGGAGAGGGGTACAGGCTGCTGGAAGGTGAGGAGGTGACACTGTCCTCTAATAACATATATTACAGAGAGGCTGCAGGCAGGAGAGGGGGTACAGGCTGCTGGAAGGTGAGGGGGTGACACTGTCCTCTAATAACATATATTACAGAGGCTGCAGGCAGGAGAGGGGGTACAGGCTGCTGGAAGGTGAGGAGGTGACACTGTCCTCTAATAACATATATTACAGAGGCTGCAGGCAGGAGAGGGGTACAGGCTGCTGGAAGGTGAGGAGGTGACACTGTCCTCTAATAACATATATTACAGAGGCTGCAGGCAGGAGAGGGGGTACAGGCTGCTGGAAGGTGAGGAGATGACACTGTCCTCTAATAACATATATTACAGAGAGGCTGCAGGCAGGAGAGGGGGTACAGGCTGCTGGAAGGTGAGGAGGTGACACTGTCCTCTAATAACATATATTACAGAGAGGCTGCAGGCAGGAGAGGGGGTACAGGCTGCTGGAAGGTGAGGGGGTGACACTGTCCTCTAATAACATATATTACAGAGGCTGCAGGCAGGAGAGGGGGTACAGGCTGCTGGAAGGTGAGGAGGGGACACTGTCCTCTAATAACATATATTACAGAGGCTGCAGGCAGGAGAGGGGTACAGGCTGCTGTAAGGTGAGGAGATGACACTGTCCTCTAATAACATATATTACAGAGGCTGCAGGCAGGAGAGGGGGTACAGGCTGCTGGAAGGTGAGGAGGTGACACTGTCCTCTAATAACATATATTACAGAGGCTGCAGGCAGGAGAGGGGTACAGGCTGCTGGAAGGTGAGGAGGTGACACTGTCCTCTAATAACATATATTACAGAGGCTGCAGGCAGGAGAGGGGGTACAGGCTGCTGGAAGGTGAGGAGGTGACACTGTCCTCTAATAACATATATTACAGAGGCTGCAGGCAGGAGAGGGGGTACAGGCTGCTGGAAGGTGAGGGGGTGACACTGTCCTCTAATAACATATATTACAGAGGCTGCAGGCAGGAGAGGGGTACAGGCTGCTGGAAGGTGAGGGGGTGACACTGTCCTCTAATAACATATATTACAGAGGCTGCAGGCAGGAGAGGGGTACAGGCTGCTGGAAGGTGAGGAGGTGACACTGTCCTCTAATAACATATATTACAGGGAGGCTGCAGGCAGGAGAGGGGGTACAGGCTGCTGGAAGGTGAGGAGGTGACACTGTCCTCTAATAACATATATTACAGAGGCTGCAGGCAGGAGAGGGGTACAGGCTGCTGGAAGGTGAGGAGGTGACACTGTCCTCTAATAACATATATTACAGAGGCTGCAGGCAGGAGAGGGGTACAGGCTGCTGGAAGGTGAGGAGGTGACACTGTCCTCTAATAACATATATTACAGAGGCTGCAGGCAGGAGAGGGGTACAGGCTGCTGGAAGGTGAGGAGGGGACACTGTCCTCTAATAACATATATTACAGAGAGGCTGCAGGCAGGAGAGGGGGTACAGGCTGCTGGAAGGTGAGGAGGTGACACTGTCCTCTAATAACATATATTACAGAGGCTGCAGGCAGGAGAGGGGTACAGACTGCTGGAAGGTGAGGAGGTGACACTGTCCTCTAATAACATATATTACAGAGGCTGCAGGCAGGAGAGGGGGTACAGGCTGCTGGAAGGTGAGGGGGTGACACTGTCCTCTAATAACATATATTACAGAGGCTGCAGGCAGGAGAGGGGGTACAGGCTGCTGGAAGGTGAGGAGGTGACACTGTCCTCTAATAACATATATTACAGAGGCTGCAGGCAGGAGAGGGGTACAGGCTGCTGGAAGGTGAGGAGGGGACACTGTCCTCTAATAACATATATTACAGAGAGGCTGCAGGCAGGAGAGGGGGTACAGGCTGCTGGAAGGTGAGGAGGTGACACTGTCCTCTAATAACATATATTACAGAGGCTGCAGGCAGGAGAGGGGTACAGACTGCTGGAAGGTGAGGAGGTGACACTGTCCTCTAATAACATATATTACAGAGGCTGCAGGCAGGAGAGGGGGTACAGGCTGCTGGAAGGTGAGGGGGTGACACTGTCCTCTAATAACATATATTACAGAGGCTGCAGGCAGGAGAGGGGGTACAGGCTGCTGGAAGGTGAGGAGGTGACACTGTCCTCTAATAACATATATTACAGAGGCTGCAGGCAGGAGAGGGGGTACAGGCTGCTGGAAGGTGAGGAGGTGACACTGTCCTCTAATAACATATATTACAGAGGCTGCAGGCAGGAGAGGGGGTACAGGCTGCTGGAAGGTGAGGGGGTGACACTGTCCTCTAATAACATATATTACAGAGGCTGCAGGCAGGAGAGGGGTACAGGCTGCTGGAAGGTGAGGAGGTGACACTGTCCTCTAATAACATATATTACAGGGAGGCTGCAGGCAGGAGAGGGGGTACAGGCTGCTGGAAGGTGAGGAGGTGACACTGTCCTCTAATAACATATATTACAGAGGCTGCAGGCAGGAGAGGGGTACAGGCTGCTGGAAGGTGAGGAGGTGACACTGTCCTCTAATAACATATATTACAGAGGCTGCAGGCAGGAGAGGGGTACAGGCTGCTGGAAGGTGAGGAGGTGACACTGTCCTCTAATAACATATATTACAGAGGCTGCAGGCAGGAGAGGGGGTACAGGCTGCTGGAAGGTGAGGAGGTGACACTGTCCTCTAATAACATATATTACAGAGGCTGCAGGCAGGAGAGGGGTACAGACTGCTGGAAGGTGAGGAGGTGACACTGTCCTCTAATAACATATATTACAGAGAGGCTGCAGGCAGGAGAGGGGGTACAGGCTGCTGGAAGGTGAGGAGGTGACACTGTCCTCTAATAACATATATTACAGAGGCTGCAGGCAGGAGAGGGGTACAGGCTGCTGGAAGGTGAGGAGGGGACACTGTCCTCTAATAACATATATTACAGAGAGGCTGCAGGCAGGAGAGGGGGTACAGGCTGCTGGAAGGTGAGGAGGTGACACTGTCCTCTAATAACATATATTACAGAGAGGCTGCAGGCAGGAGAGGGGTACAGGCTGCTGGAAGGTGAGGAGGTGACACTGTCCTCTAATAACATATATTACAGAGGCTGCAGGCAGGAGAGGGGTACAGGCTGCTGGAAGGTGAGGAGGTGACACTGTCCTCTAATAACATATATTACAGAGAGGCTGCAGGCAGGAGAGGGGGTACAGGCTGCTGGAAGGTGAGGGGGTGACACTGTCCTCTAATAACATATATTACAGAGAGGCTGCAGGCAGGAGAGGGGTACAGGCTGCTGGAAGGTGAGGGGGTGACACTGTCCTCTAATAACATATATTACAGAGGCTGCAGGCAGGAGAGGGGTACAGGCTGCTGGAAGGTGAGGAGGTGACACTGTCCTCTAATAACATATATTACAGGGAGGCTGCAGGCAGGAGAGGGGGTACAGGCTGCTGGAAGGTGAGGAGGTGACACTGTCCTCTAATAACATATATTACAGAGGCTGCAGGCAGGAGAGGGGGTACAGGCTGCTGTAAGGTGAGGAGGTGACACTGTCCTCTAATAACATATATTACAGAGGGGCTGCAGGCAGGAGAGGGGTACAGGCTGCTGGAAGGTGAGGTGGTGACACTGTCCTCTAATAACATATATTACAGAGGCTGCAGGCAGGAGAGGGGGTACAGGCAGCTGGAAGGTGAGGAGGTGACACTGTCCTCTAATAACATATATTACAGAGGCTGCAGGCAGGAGAGGGGGTACAGGCTGCTGAAAGGTGAGGAGGTGACACTGTCCTCTAATAACATATATTACAGAGGCTGCAGGCAGGAGAGGGGGTACAGGCTGCTGGAAGGTGAGGAGGTGACACTGTCCTCTAATAACATATATTACAGAGGCTGCAGGCAGGAGAGGGGGTACAGGCTGCTGGAAGGTGAGGAGGTGACACTGTCCTCTAATAACATATATTACAGGGGCTGCAGGCAGGAGAGGGGTACAGGCTGCTGGAAGGTGAGGAGGTGACACTGTCCTCTAATAACATATATTACAGGGAGGCTGCAGGCAGGAGAGGGGGTACAGGCTGCTGGAAGGTGAGGAGGTGACACTGTCCTCTAATAACATATATTACAGAGGCTGCAGGCAGGAGAGGGGTACAGGCTGCTGGAAGGTGAGGAGGTGACACTGTCCTCTAATAACATATATTACAGAGGCTGCAGGCAGGAGAGGGGTACAGGCTGCTGGAAGGTGAGGGGGTGACACTGTCCTCTAATAACATATATTACAGAGGCTGCAGGCAGGAGAGGGGGTACAGGCTGCTGGAAGGTGAGGAGGTGACACTGTCCTCTAATAACATATATTACAGAGACTGCAGGCAGGAGAGGGGGTACAGGCTGCTGTAAGGTGAGGAGGTGACACTGTCCTCTAATAACATATATTACAGAGAGGCTGGAGGCAGGAGAGGGGGTACAGGCTGCTGGAAGGTGAGGTGGTGACACTGTCCTCTAATAACATATATTACAGAGAGGCTGCAGGCAGGAGAGGGGGTACAGGCTGCTGGAAGGTGAGGGGTGACACTGTCCTCTAATAACATATATTACAGAGGCTGCAGGCAGGAGAGGGGTACAGGCAGCTGGAAGGTGAGGAGGTGACACTGTCCTCTAATAACATATATTACAGAGGCTGCAGGCAGGAGAGGGGGTACAGGCTGCTGGAAGGTGAGGAGGTGACACTGTCCTCTAATAACATATATTACAGAGGCTGCAGGCAGGAGAGGGGGTACAGACTGCTGGAAGGTGAGGAGGTGACACTGTCCTCTAATAACATATATTACAGAGAGGCTGCAGGCAGGAGAGGGGGTACAGGCTGCTGGAAGGTGAGGGGTACAGGCTGCTGGAAGGAGAGGGGTACAGGCTGGAGGTTGAATCTGAACTCCTATAACTGTTTCTTTAATTCTTTACCTGAAAACTGGAATCTGCTTTTGTCTTACAGTTTCGGCCACTCACAAGGAGACCAAACAGTTCTTCACTTTGTACAACACTCTGGATGATAAGAAGCTTTATCTGGAGAAGGAGGTGAGGTGGGGGGGGGGGGGGGGGGGTCGTGCTGTAGTAACAATATGGCTAATACAGACTGTGGATAAATGTATCTACCATGGTCTGTCCACGCCACTGCTTTAGGACATGTGAGAATCTATATAGTGAGCTCCCCCTAGTGGTGGCTGCAGGTAGCAGAATCTTCTCGTTATTCTATGGAAGCTGTATATATCTGTATGTAGTGAGCTCCTAGTGGTGGCTGCAGGCAGTAGATTATTATCATGTAACTCTATGGGAGCTGTAGATATCTGTATGTAGTGAGCGCCCCCTAGTGGTGGCTGCAGGCAGCAGCATATTATGTAACTATAGGAGCTGTATATATCTGTATGTAGTGAGCTCCTAGTGGTGACTGCAGGCAGTAGATTATTATCATGTAACTCTATGGGAGCTGTAGATATCTGTATGTAGTGAGCGCCCCCTAGTGGTGGCTGCAGGCAGCAGCATATTATGTAACTATGGGAGCTGTATATATCTGTATGTAGTGAGCTCCCCCTAGTGGTGGCTGCAGGCAGCAGCATATTATGTAACTGTGGGAGCTGTAGATATCTGTATGTAGTGAGCGCCCCTAGTGGTGGCTGCAGGCAGCAGCATATTATGTAACTATGGGAGCTGTATATATCTGTATGTAGTGAGCTCCCCCTAGTGGTGACTGCAGGCAGCAGCATATTATGTAACTGTGGGAGCTGTAGATATCTGTATGTAGTGAGCGCCCCCTAGTGGTGGCTGCAGGCAGCAGCATATTATGTAACTGTGGGAGCTGTAGATATCTGTATGTAGTGAGCGCCCCCTAGTGGTGGCTGCAGGCAGCAGCATATTATGTAACTGTGGGAGCTGTAGATATCTGTATGTAGTGAGCTCCCCCTAGTGGTGGCTGCAGGCAGCAGCATATTATGTAACTATGGGAGCTGTAGATATCTGTATGTAGTGAGCTCCACCTAGTGGTGGCTGCAGGCAGCAGCATATTATGTAACTATAGGAGCTGTATATATCTGTATGTAGTGAGCGCCCCTAGTGGTGACTGCAGGCAGCAGCATATTATGTAACTGTGGGAGCTGTAGATATCTGTATGTAGTGAGCGCCCCCTAGTGGTGGCTGCAGGCAGCAGCATATTATGTAACTGTGGGAGCTGTAGATATCTGTATGTAGTGAGCTCCACCTAGTGGTGGCTGCAGGCAGCAGCATATTATGTAACTGTGGGAGCTGTAGATATCTGTATGTAGTAGTGAGCGCTCTCTTTTTGGTGGTCTCAGAAAATGTATTGCATTTATGCCACAATTCTGGGGTTTGAAAAGTCGTTAATTATGGCGCATCTCACATTTATGCCGTAATTTGCTGCTTTGTGACGGACGAGAGAATTGTAAAAGTGGATCAAAATATAGGGTGGAGTTTAGTGGGAGGGGGTGTGGTTTAGTGGGAGGGGTGGGGCCACTGTCCGTTCCATCGATTTATCGTTTATGCCAGAAACTGCTTTTAATTATGGCGCAAATCTTTACTGTCTCGTAGTCCTAGATTCCGATGGTTGGCTCGCACCGATGATTTTTGCTGGCCAGGTGGCTATGGGGCTGCAGTTGGGGGAGGATTTTGCTTTGGACGTGGAATGATTAGTGACGGGTTTCTCTTTCAGGTGAATTTGCTGAATTCAATTCACGACAACTTCCAGCAGTAAGTATCAGCAAAGACGCGGAGATGAGCGGCGCCTGATGTGGGGGAGAGTCTGGACCGCCGGCCGTTAATTGATGTTTTACCCCCTCAGGGCGATGGCGTCATCCGGCACCCGGGAGCAGTTCCTCAGGCAGATGGAGCAGATTGTGGATGGGATCAGACAGAACAGGAATAAGGCACGCGCACATGTGGGGGAGGGGTGTGGACTGCTGGTAGCCCCACCCCTGAGGAGTAATAAATCTTGTGTTTTCCAGATGGAGAAGAAGAAGCAGGAAAACAAGATGAGACGAGATCAACTGAATGACGAATATCTGGAGATGCTGGAGAAGCAGAGACTTTACTTCAAGACGGTCAAGGAGTTTAAAGAGGTGAGAGGTGACGTCTCGCGGTGGAGGAGGCGGCCGGTCACACGGCGTCTCGTGACCTGGAGAATGTGAGAACTTGCTCCTCAGTCATGAATACGCACGAGGCGCTTCCTCCGCTCTTCATCCTTTGTTGCTTTTTAGGAATGTCGCAGGAATGAGGTGCTACTGAGTAAACTGAAGAATCGCGCCCCCTGAAGTCGCGTCCGGTCTGTGCGGAGCGCCCGGAATCCACCGTGTACCGCCGCGTCGTCTCCTTGTAGGTGGAGTCACTAAAAATGTCATGTGTATCCGGATCTCCTCCCCGATAATAAAACCATACAATGTTCCTCCGTCTGTGACTCGTGTTCTCCCCCCCCCCCCCTCCACAGCTGAAGATAAAGTGACTGCCTGCACATGATGCGTGTGGCCCTGGGAGGACTGGGGCCCCTGGGTTTAGTTTTCTCTTGTGAATGATTAGAATTCCCTGGTACTGGATGTTCACTGGCCTTCACCAAACAACTCCCAGCATCCGGCCTGATTTATAGGTGAACCTCTGGCCACGTCCCTGCGGCTGAATACACCGAAACCTGAACCGCAGTCTTTTGTGGCATCTGCAGCTTCGGGATGAACACAAGTATAAAAGTTATAAACCCTAAATGTTATGAGGTCATGTGGAGAGACATGAAGGGGTTGTACAGGACTAGAATAACATGGCTGCTTACCTCAAAAAGCAGCGCCATCCCTGCCCATAGGCTGTGTCTGGTACTGCAACCAGTACCGCCCCCCTGTAATCGGACATGTTATACACCAGCCTTAGCATGGTCCCCTCACAAGGCTGCACCCATCGTCCGCTGCGCACGTCAGGCCTGGGACACAGCAGTAGGGATCATGCACAGCACCAGTCCCCTCTAGAAGGTCATCGTTAGGTCGATGGATTGTACAATGAATGAGCCAATAATCCTGCAGCTTAGTCATTTCTCACTTACCCTCCATGACAGCGCTACCAGAGAGGGCTCTGCCTCTAACAGGGACAGGAAAAACAAGAGCTTAAATAGCGCCCCCCTATATGGTTTTTTTCCCCTGTCCCTATTGGGCATTTAGAGGTGCTGCGGGTTTGGCTGGTGTCCGTCGTTTCACTTTTTAAAAAAAAGAAATCTCCAGGTAGTGAGTGGTCACGTCTCACCTCTATATAATCACTGCCAGTGGCGGATTGTCATTAGGGCGTTTCGGGCGGTCGCCCGGGGCCCAAGGCTCCCATGACCGCCCGAACCCCCTCATGCCCAGTGGCGTCGCTAGCACCGGAGGGAGCCCCGGTGCCAGGACCGCACCTGTCAGGCGAGGGGAGCTTCGCTTCTACTTGGCAGCCGTGGTCTGTGCTGCTTTAGAAGCTCCCCCTCCAGCCCCCCTTCCCTGCTCTAAACATCTCTCCTCTGCTGCTAGCTGTCGGGACATGGGGGAGGGGAGACGAGACTGTCGGCGGGCTCTGTGCCGTGAGCAGGAGAAGAGCTGCAGTGAAGACATAAAAGGTAAGTGCATGTGTGTTTAATGTTCATGTGTGTTTAATGTCCATATTCATGTGTTTACAAGGTGTACTTTGTGTATAATGTGCATACGCGTGTGTACTTTGTGTACTATGCATACTTTGTGCATAATGTGTGTACTGTGTGCGTACTTTGTACTGTGTGTACTTTGTGCATAATGTGGTACTTTGTGTACTTTGTGTACTGTGCGTACTTTGTGCATAATGTGCCTACTGTGTGTACTTTGTGTACTAGTGTTTAGGTAGTGTTAGCAATAGTTACGGCGCGGCAGGGTGGTGGTGGAGAAGGGGGGCCCAAGTTTGGGTAACAGCCCAAGGCCCATGGTCTTTTTAATCCGCCACTGATCACTGCTCCCATCTTCCTCAAGTTTGGGACCCCGTTCACCTCTCCTGCACCTTCGGTAAAGCGGAGGTGAAGAAAACAAAAAACAATGTGCCGTCTCCGATCCTTCCCAGCCGCTCCTCTTGTAATCGGAAATCCTTCTGCTCATAGCCCGCGCTTCACAATATGAACGGACGAGTGATGGACTTCTGGGTGTGGACGCTGTAAGTGTCATGGCGGCGCCGCATGGCATGGGCTGCGTCCATAATCACACAGGTCCAGGTGGTCAAGGTTAAAAGTCACCCGGACATAAGGCCTCATTCTCAGGTAGGAAGGTTTGTATCACTCCTGTCTTGCCTGCACCATGACTGAGTCTGAGAAATCTGCCTCCCCACCCAGTAAGGGCATGCCCCCACGTGGCGGATTTCCTCCACAACTGTCCGCATCAATGCCGCACCTAATCCGGGTTGCGGATTACGGCTGCGGATCTGCCCAAAATGTGCAGTAAATTGATGCGGACTAGCTGCTGCGGACTGCGGAAAAAGTGCTTCCCTTCTCTGTATCAGTGCAGGATAGAGAGAAGGGGCAGCACTTTCCCTAGTGAAAGTAAACGAATTTCATACTTACCGGCCGTTGTCTTGGTGACGCGTCCCTCTTTCGGCATCCAGCCCTACCTCCCTGGATGACGCGGCAGTCCATGTGACCGCTGCAGCCTGTGATTGGCTGCACTCTGTGATTGGCCTGTGATTGGCTGCAGCCGTCACTTAGACTGAAACGTCATCCTGGGAGGCCGGACTGGAGACAGAAGCAGGGAGTTCTGGGTAAGTATGAACTTCTATTTTTTTTTACAGGTTGCTGTATATTGGGATCGGTAGTCACTGTCCAGGGGGCAGAAACAGTTACTGCCGATCGCTTAACTCTTTCAGCACCCTGGACAGTGACTATTTACAGACGTCTCCTAGCAACGCTCCCGTCATTACGGGAGCCCCATTGACTTCCTCAGTCTGGCTGTAGACCTAGAAATACATAGGTCCAGCCAGAATGAAGAAATGTCATGTTAAAAAAGCAAAACGCATCCGCAGCACACATAACATGTGCATGACAGCTGCGGACTTCATTGCGGAAATTAGAATCTCCATTGAAGTCAATGGAGAAATTCCACCATGAGTCCGCCACTGCTCCGCAACAGACAGAGCATGCTGCGGACACCAAATTCCGCTCCGCAGCGGAATTTTACGCCTCGTCTAAATGAACACTGCTAAATTAAAGTGAAAGTCAATGGACAAACGGCTCTGCTGCGGATTAACGCTGCGGAGTGTCCGCAGCGGAATTCAAGTGAAATTCCGCCACGTGTGAACCCAGCCTAAGTATTCTAGTCATGGGAATATTTGTATAGGGATTAGTTACTTAACTATTTCCCTTCTTATTTCAGACCTCTAGGAAGCCTAAGAGAGAAACACCCCCCCCCCCCCCTTAAATGTGCCATATGTCACAAAAACAATCTAATAACAAAAAGCCCCCCTGCCCTTCCTGCACAGGGAACATCATCAGGGAGGAGCAATCATCATCTATGCAGGAGGCTAAGGGAATCGTCAAGCAGGAGATCCCGTCTTCCTTGCATTACCCCTCCCAACCCCCTCCCACACCTAAGGAAGGAAACTTGTGGTAGAAGAGGATTCAGGGTCTGCAGAAGGTCACCGTCCCTCTATATTGGGTGATATCCCTGAGGAAGGGGGACAGCTGGGACCTTCTGCTCCCCAGAAGAAGTTCTTGCATATTTTCACTTATAGAAGAAAAGTTTTACTAACGCAGTAAGAAATACTACAGGGCACAGGAGAAGAAACTCGTACAATCCAGGACAAAACATTTGCTGTACTACGGGCAAAAAGAAGCTATGCTTTCCCAGCCATGAAAATCTTCAAGGGCTCATTGAAGATGAATGGAAGTTCCCCAAAAAACAAGTGTCTTGGCCCGCGGAATTAAAGGATAGATTTCCGCTGGATGAAGACCTTTTAAAATGTCTTAAAGTCCCAAAAATTAACATCCAGGTTGCCAAATTGGGTAAAAAGACTATTCTACCCTTTGAAGATTCTTCCCAACTAAATAGTAAGGCCAACAGCCTATTGGAAAAAGTCATGGGACGCTTCTGCCTCGCTTCAAGTAAACATAGGCGCTACCTGCAGCGCAAGGTCCATCTACAGGGGGTTAGACCAGTTAAAGGTTCCTCAGGGACCCCTACAGAGGACCTAATCGCATCCATTTCCTTACTAGCCAAGGGAACAGGTTGGATCAAGGCTCTTTCTGGAGAGTTTGGCCAAAGCAAATAAGAAAATCACTCGTCAAATTTCGGATAATTAAGAGCCATCCTGGAATCTCTAAAAGATGACAGATCATATCCAAAACTCACGTGAGAATGTAGTCAGACAATATCGGAGACCAGAGGTGTCAGACAGAAAAACCTGCGGATCCTAGCGGGACTAATATTTTCCTGGGCAGAGTTTTCGGCTATTACCCCTCCATCTCGCAGGTCCCTCCAACATCCAGGCACGTTTCTTAAGTCAAAAGGATTTAGATCCAACTGAATGGTGTCTAAAACAGGAGGTTTATGTCCAAATAACTCAGAAGTGGGGACTTCCGGAAAAGGATTTATTTGCAAACCAGAAAAAAAAAAAAATCAAAAACTCTATTTTCTCTAAATAAAAAAAAAAAAAAAGGTCTAGGATTCGACACATTGGCTCACAATTGAAGTTTCCAACTGGCCTATGCGGTTCCTCCAATTCCCCTGATCCCAAAAACTTCAGAAGATCAGGTTAGGGAAAACAAAGGTGATGTTAATTGCCCCCCGAACCAGACCTTTTTGGCCTGACTGTTAAACAGTCTAAAAGCAGCAGAACCCTGGATATTACCAACATGTCAGGATGTCCTACATCAGGGACCAAGCCTATATACAGACCCTCAAAAGCTCCAACCACCAGCCTGGATTCTGGAGCCTCCATCCGGAAATCAAAAGGATTGTCTGACCAGTGATCAATATGCTGCAAAAAAGTAGAAAATAAGTGACCAATGCGATTTATAATAAGGCTTGGAAAAAGTTCCGCTCCTGGGCTGGGGATGATCAACCAAATATTCTTTATCCCAAAATAGCAATAGTTCTGGACTTCCTACAAACAGGACTTGAAAAGGGATTAAAACCAAGTACACAAAGTCCAAATATCAGTGCGAAGTTCATAATTCGATCAGGACCTCGTAGCGGCCACAGATGGACCAAGAGATTCTTCGTAAGAACCTACAGGCGGACACCAAAAAAAAAGAAAAGAGGATTCTAGTCCCTACTTGGGACATAAATATTGCATTAAAGGGACTAACTATGTCTCCAGTTAAACCTCCTCCTGAAATTAGGAGACGGTCCTGGAAAGCAGCTCTTCTAGCGGCTGTTACTACGGCACGCAGAGTAGGAGAAATCCAAGCCCTCTCCATAAGAAAACCCTATCGGAGGAGGATGATGATGGGAGACAGGATTGTGCTTCGTCCAGACCTCTCTTTCCTACCACAAGTGGTATCAGAAGTCCACATGTCTCAGGACGTTGTACTTCCATCTATCTGTCAAAATCCTAAGAATAAAGAAGAGTTCCATTCCCTGGACGTACGTAAAACCGCACTAAAGAACTCGGGGTTGACAGTTTTGGAGGATAGATCAGAATGTTTGTCAGTTCTGGGGAATAAATAAAGCAAAAAAAACTTCCAGAACGACCATCACACACTGGTCTAAGAAATCGATCATCGAAACGCACCAGGTCCAGCTCCTTAATCCCCCTGGAAGTGTCCCTCCCCCCGAGCAATGTCCGTGGCTGAAAGAGGAGACGTTACCCGGGACCAGATCTGTAACGCAGCTACTTGGTCTTCCGGCCGTACAATCATTAACCACTAGACTTCATTTGGCTTCTGTTGAAGATCTTTCCTTTGGCAGGCGAGTCCCATCCCATCTCATCTCCCCCCCCCCAATAAATTTACATGTTAACTCTCCTGTGGTGTAATCATGGAGGGGGAAGTAAGAACATAGACTTACTGGTAAGCAACCCTCCATGACAACACCCAGAGTTCCCCCATATTATTAATTATATTAAGTGATCAATATGATTATGGAGGAATAAGTATGTTGAATCGCTATGCCATATGGTAGTTTCAAATACACTGAGAAGGGGGAGGGGCTATTTAACCTCGTGTGATTCCCGATCCCTATTAGAGGCGGAGCCCTATCCTCCTGTGGTGCGGTCATGGACAAATTCAGAATTACCCAAGGGGCTAATTCTATTTTTCCTCCAAGTTCTCATAAGTATGAAAAATATTGGAGAATCACCAAGATAAACGTCCCAGATTCCCTCTAGTGACTATTAGATGTGGCATGAGAAGGCCGATTTATCACCCACTACAAACATGTCCAGGGCTATACGATATACTAGAGGTACTCACGAGTATTAATATCCCTACAATAAATCATGAATACATTATACTAGAGCAGGGGTCTCACGCACACGGCCCCTGGAGCGGTCATCTACGGCCCGCGGGACAGAGCCGCTAGTACAGACTCTGCTACGGGACTCTGGAATTCCCGGACATCGCTGTCCACATATGGACAGCGATGTCTGGGGTTTCCCGAGTCCCCTGCAGAGCGCTAGTATAAGCTCTGCTCCGGGACTCTGTCCATACATGGACACCGATGTCAAGGAATTGAGCAGAGCCGATACTAGCGCTCTGGCCGGGCCTCTACTCTGGGGAAAACCCTGACAAACTGTCCATATATGGACAGTGATATCAGGGAATTCCAGTTTGTCAATGTTCTTCCCCAGAGTAAAGTCCCGGCCAGAGCGCTAGTATCGGCTCTGCTCAATTCCTTGACATCGGTGTCCATGTATGGACACACGATGTCTGGAGCTTCCTCAGAGCCGAAGTCCCGGGCAGAGCGCTAGTATAGTCTCTGCTCCTTTCTCTGTGGAAATTCCCAGACATCGCTGTCCATACATGCACAGTGTAGTCAGGGTCTTCCCCCCCCCCCCCCCCCAAACGCTGCCAACTGAGCAGCCGGACTGCATTTAGCGACACTTAAATGGCAAAACTGGATTTTTTTAAATAAGCACGTGGAGAAAAATCTCAGATTTTAAACCTAGCGGTATAATTATAGTAATCTAGTATTGTTCTAGTAATGTAGTATTAGCTATTTGATCTCCTAGAACACTATATTACTAGAATACTAATTGATTAACAATAATTTTGTATTGTATCAAATTTGACGGCCGTCAACTTCCCATTTTTTCTACATGTGGCCCAATTACCCGGCCGAGTTTGAGACCCCTGCTCTAGAAGTCCTGACTAGTATAATGTAATCATGATTTAGTGTAGGGATATTAATGCTCGTGACTACCTCTAGTATAATGTATTCTTCTGGACAGTGATTTATGTCTAGGTGTAGCCCCAATCTTATAAGGGATGGGGGTCCTTATCAAACCTCACGGTCATGAACAGGTGGAATTTTGTTAAAAGGGGAGAAACCATAAAACCTGGAGCAGCAAACCAACCCGATTAAAAATGGTAGAAACGCCGGCCCTTTAATAAGTGGCGACACTGTGGACATAGGAACACAATCCACACAACAGACCGTCCTCCCGGGGCAGCTCCAGCCCACCCGCGGGTTCACAGGAAGAAGAAGCGATGACGTCAGCGTTCCACAGAAGTAAATCTTCTTATTGTCCCATAGTGCGGACTCCGCAACGTTTCAGCGCCAATAAAAAGATTTCCTTATCTGGAACATTGAGGCTAAAGGCGGATTCACAGGTCTCCACTACATCCCCCGCAAACCATAGAAACCACATGACTCCGGCAAGATCCAAGCGACCAATCACACGACTGGAGGAGGAGCCAGGATAGCGGATTACAATCCAAAGTCACGGAGCATACAACAGTCTGTGCGCAGGACATCAACTTTATTCTGTAGATAAACCCCCCCCCCCCCCCCCCCAAGTGAGAAGGTCCCAAATAAACCTCTGGATCAGACTCGGCGCGGCTCCTTATCCAGTGGCTGCAGCACGAAGAAGAAGAATCTGATGGAGCGGAATGTACAAACTATAACCCCCAACAGAGAAGGATGATGAGGAGGAGGAGCAGACAAGCCCAGACCGCAGAGGAAACATGGAAATAACTGGAGAGCACCGAGCTCGGTGATAAAACTGAAGGTGGGGGAGGGGATTCACTTACAAACGACCGTTCAGTCACGTTATTAAAAACAGAACCAGAGGGTGAAGAGATTGTGACCGCTCAGGTTGTGATAAAGCTGCAGGCCATGATCAGCGTGTGAATTGCCGCCCATCGCTCCGGCCGCTCTTATTGATGTGTTTGAAGATCTTGGTTTTGTGCAGATTTCTTGACTTTTGATATCCAAACCCTCCTCCTCCAAACCCTCCTCCTCCTCCTCCTCCTCGCTTCTGCAGCTTCTTCCCTCCGCTGCTGTTAACATCTGAGAAGACGGAGTGAAGGAAAGTGGACAATCACCAGCTGCAGCCTTCGCCACGGCATCAGTCGCGTCACGGCCCTCGCCACCGGCATCAAGTCACCTCACAGCCCTCGCCACCGGCGGCAGTCACCTCACAGCCCTCGCCACCGGCCTCAAGTCACCTCACAGCCCTCGCCACCGGCCTCAAGTCACCTCACAGCCCTCGCCACCGGCGTCAAGTCACCTCACAGCCCTCGCCACCGGCGTCAAGTCACCTCACAGCCCTCGCCACCAGCCTCAAGTCACCTCACAGCCCTCGCCACCGGCGTCAAGTCACCTCACAGCCCTCGCCACCGGCGGCAGTCACCTCACAGCCCTCGCCACCGGCCTCAAGTCACCTCACAGCCCTCGCCACCGGCCTCAAGTCACCTCACAGCCCTCGCCACCGGCCTCAAGTCACCTCACAGCCCTCGCCACCAGCGTCAAGTCACCTCACAGCCCTCGCCACCAGCGTCAAGTCACCTCACAGCCCTCGCCACCGGCGTCAAGTCACCTCACAGCCCTCGCCACCGGCGTCAAGTCACCTCACAGCCCTCGCCACCGGCCTCAAGTCACCTCACAGCCCTCGCCACCGGCCTGTCACCTCACAGCCCTCGCCACCGGCCTGTCACCTCACAGCCCTCGCCACCGGCCTGTCACCTCACAGCCCTCGCCACCGGCCTGTCACCTCACAGCCCTCGCCACCGGCCTGTCACCACACAGCCCTCGCCACCGGCCTGTCACCTCACAGCCCTCGCCACCGGCGTCAAGTCACCTCACAGCCCTCGCCACCGGCCTCAAGTCACCCCACAGCCCTCGCCACCGGCCTCAAGTCACCTCACAGCCCTCGCCACCGGCCTCAAGTCACCTCACAGCCCTCGCTCTTCCTCTAGGTTAGTGTGATCAGGGCCCCAGCAGGCGGCACTAAGAGCCCATAGTGACGTGACAGGTAATACAAATAGCCCCTCCCCCACCAGTGAAATCATACAGGGACTGGAGCGACAATGCGAATGTCATCAGGTTAAGGATACTGAGGTCAACGAATGGAGGGACCTGGAACCCAAAGGACAGAGACACTTTCGGCAGATCCAAGGTGTTGACGTCAAATATTTGCTTGTGGGAGTGCGAGTCGTAGGCGCGGATATACGCCTTGTACGCTTCCTGCGCAGACTTGTTCAGATAATAATTCTTCTCTATCAGTTTCTCAAGCTGAAACCAGACGACAAGCGACAATTCAAACGTGGAAACGACACAAGAAACTAACACCCTCATCATCCACAACGTAGAGCAACAGAACGTACCTGAGACTGGATGTCAGAAATTTTACTCCAGGAAAACTCAAACTCGCTGAGCGGCACCTGTAATGGGAAGACAATGGTGAGTGGCGACTGTAGAAGATGGGGGAGGGGTTCAGGGGCGCTCACACCAGACCCGCACTCACCTTGGCTTGTTTTAGATATCGCAGGAAGCCCAGCTCCTCAGGACGCAGAATCAGCAACGCGTGGCCCCGCCCATCAATCCCCCGCGCCGTCCTGCCCACTCGGTGGATATATTCCTGCCAACAAGACGGTCACAACGCTCAATAGTCAATGTCACCTCCAGAAAACCACACAACCGGGGGGGGGGGTGATACCCACCTTGGGGTCATCCGTGGGGTCGTACTGAACAATCCAGTCCACCTCTGGGATATCCAACCCTCTGGCTGCAACGTCCGTGCACAGGAGGATCCCGGAGTCCGCGTTACAGAACTGGAAGAAGGTCGTGGTGCGCTTAGTCTGTTTCTGCTTCCCCTGGAGGAAAAGAAATGTAAGGAGCGAGAACTAGCAACACCCAGAACTGCCGAGACACGGCGGAGGCAACATCCAGAGGAAGGGAGGGGGAGGGCGAGAGAGGGGGAGGGCGAGAGAGGGGGAGGGCGAGAGAGGGGGAGGGCGAGAGAGGGGGAGGGCGAGAGAGGGGGAGGGCGAGAGAGGGGGAGGGCGAGAGAGGGGGAGGGCGAGAGAGGGGGAGGGCGAGAGAGGGGGAGGGCGAGAGAGGGGGAGGGCGAGAGAGGGGGAGGGCGAGAGAGGGGGAGGGCGAGAGAGGGGGAGGGCGAGAGAGGGGGAGGGCGAGAGAGGGGGAGGGCGAGAGAGGGGGAGGGCGAGAGAGAGAGAGGGCGAGAGAGAGAGAGGGCGAGAGAGAGAGAGGGAGGGCGAGAGAGAGAGGGAGGGCGAGAGAGAGAGGGAGGGCGAGAGAGAGAGGGAGGGCGAGAGAGAGAGGGAGGGCGAGAGAGAGAGGGAGGGCGAGAGAGAGAGGGGGGTAGGGCGAGAGAGAGAGGCGGAGACAACACCCGGGGGCACAACATATACACTGGTGGCAGAATATATCGGACTGTGATTTGCGCCTCCAGTCACAGAACGTCTGATGGGTTTTCTCCTGGGACATCGTTCTCCGCCGGCTACTCACATGGATCGCCATCACCGGCAGGTCAATGTAGTTCAGGAGCTCGTAGTGAAATTTCACGGACATGCAGGACGAGAAGAAAACCATCATCTTCTTCTTCCGGTTCTTTTTCAGAAAGGTGAAGAGCAGCAGAAACCGCTTCTCCGAGGGACAAACCACGTAACCCTGAAACGGGAGGAAGGACGAAGTCTGAGGCTGATCTCACACGTGGGACCCCAGTGCCTGGTGTTAGGGGCCAGATGGGGTGGGGCAATTATATTCGCAAGACACTAATTCAAACAAATCCCCCCAGAACTAAAACGGACCAGTTACACGACGACGACTGAAAAATCTAAATAATTATTCCTTTGAGCAAACGGATAACGAAGATGAAACCTGGAGAAGTCGTCACCCCCCCCCCCCCCCCCATAATCAATAGATTGTAAATCCAGGGGGGAGGGGAGGTGTCTATAAGCCCAGCACATCTTATACTGATCCTATATACAGACACTACATCTCCTCTGTGTACATCTTATACTGATCCCATATACAGACACTACATCTCCTCTGTATACATCTTATACTGATCCTATATACAGACACTACATCTCCTCTGTGTACATCTTATACTGATCCTATATACAGACACTACATCTCCCCTGTGTACATCTTATACTGATCCTATATACAGACACTACATCTCCTCTGTGTACATTATACTGATCCTATATACAGACACTACATCTCCTCTGTACATCTTATACTGATCCTATATACAGACACTACATCTCCCCTGTGTACATCTTATACTGATCCTATATACAGATACTACATCTCCCCTGTGTACATCTTATACTGATCCTATATACAGATACTACATCTCCTCTGTGTACATCTTATACTGATCCTATATACAGACACTACATCTCCTCTGTGTACATCTTATACTGATCCTATATACAGACACTACATCTCTGTGTACGTCTTATACTGATCCTATATACAGATACTACATCTCCTCTGTATACATCTTATACTGATCCTATATACAGATACTACATCTCCTCTGTGTACATCTTATACTGATCCTATATACAGACACTACATCTCCTCTGTATACATCTTATACTGATCCTATATACAGATACTACATCTCCTCTGTGTACATCTTATACTGATCCTATATACAGACACTACATCTCCTCTGTGTACATCTTATACTGATCCTATATACAGACACTACATCTCCTCTGTGTACATCTTATACTGATCCTATATACAGACACTACATCTCCTCTGTGTACATCTTATACTGATCCTATATACAGATACTACATCTCCTCTGTGTACATCTTATACTGATCCTATATACAGACACTACATCTCCTCTGTATACATCTTATACTGATCCTATATACAGACACTACATCTCCTCTGTGTACATCTTATACTGATCCTATATACAGATACTACATCTCCTCTGTGTACATCTTATACTGATCCTATATACAGATACTACATCTCCTCTGTGTACATCTTATACTGATCCTATATACAGATACTACATCTCCTCTGTGTACATCTTATACTGATCCTATATACAGATACTACATCTCCTCTGTGTACATCTTATACTGATCCTATATACAGACACTACATCTCCTCTGTGTACATCTTATACTGATCCTATATACAGATACTACATCTCCCCTGTGTACATCTTATACTGATCCTATATACAGATACTACATCTCCTCTGTGTACATCTTATACTGATCCTATATACAGATACTACATCTCCTCTGTGTACATCTTATACTGATCCTATATACAGACACTACATCTCCTCTGTATACATCTTATACTGATCCTATATACAGATACTACATCTCCCCTGTATACATCTTATACTGATCCTATATACAGATACTACATCTCCTCTGTATACATCTTATACTGATCCTATATACAGATACTACATCTCCTCTGTGTACATCTTATACTGATCCTATATACAGACACTACATCTCCTCTGTGTACATCTTATACTGATCCTATATACAGACACTACATCTCCTCTGTGTACATCTTATACTGATCCTATATACAGATACTACATCTCCTCTGTGTACATCTTATACTGATCCTATATACAGATACTACATCTCCCCTGTGTACATCTTATACTGATCCTATATACAGATACTACATCTCTTCTGTGTACATCTTATACTGATCCTATATACAGACACTACATCTCCTCTGTGTACATCTTATACTGATCCTATATACAGACACTACATCTCCTCTGTGTACATCTTATACTGATCCTATATACAGACACTACATCTCCTCTGTGTATACATCTTATACTGATCCTATATACAGATACTACATCTCCCCTGCGTACATCTTATACTGATCCTATATACAGACACTACATCTCCCCTGTGTACATCTTATACTGATCCTATATACAGACACTACATCTCCTCTGTGTACATCTTATACTGATCCTATATACAGATACTACATCTCCTCTGTGTACATCTTATACTGATCCTATATACAGACACTACATCTCCTCTGTGTACATCTTATACTGATCCTATATACAGATACTACATCTCCTCTGTGTACATCTTATACTGATCCTATATACAGACACTACATCTCCTCTGTGTACATCTTATACTGATCCTATATACAGATACTACATCTCCTCTGTGTACATCTTATACTGATCCTATATACTGATACTACATCTCCTCTGTGTACATCTTATACTGATCCTATATACAGATACTACATCTCCTCTGTACATCTTATACTGATCCTATATACAGACACTACATCTCCTCTGTGTACATCTTATACTGATCCTATATACTGATACTACATCTCCTCTGTGTACATCTTATACTGATCCTATATACAGACACTACATCTCCTCTGTGTACATCTTATACTGATCCTATATACAGATACTACATCTCCCCTGTATACATCTTATACTGATCCTATATACAGATACTACATCTCCTCTGTATACATCTTATACTGATCCTATATACAGATACTACATCTCCTCTGTGTACATCTTATACTGATCCTATATACAGACACTACATCTCCTCTGTGTACATCTTATACTGATCCTATATACAGATACTACATCTCCCCTGTATACATCTTATACTGATCCTATATACAGACACTACATCTCTTCTGTGTACATCTTATACTGATCCTATATACAGACACTACATCTCCTCTGTGTACATCTTATACTGATCCTATATACAGACACTACATCTCCTCTGTGTACATCTTATACTGATCCTATATACAGATACTACATCTCCTCTGTGTACATCTTATACTGATCCTATATACAGACACTACATCTCCTCTGTGTACATCTTATACTGATCCTATATACAGATACTACATCTCCTCTGTATACGTCTTATACTGATCCTATATACAGACACTACATCTCCTCTGTGTACATCTTATACTGATCCTATATACAGATACTACATCTCCTCTGTGTACATCTTATACTGATCCTATATACAGATACTACATCTCCCCTGTGTACATCTTATACTGATCCTATATACAGATACTACATCTCCTCTGTGTACATCTTATACTGATCCTATATACTGATACTACATCTCCTCTGTGTACATCTTATACTGATCCTATATACAGATACTACATCTCCTCTGTATACATCTTATACTGATCCTATATACAGATACTACATCTCCTCTGTACATCTTATACTGATCCTATATACAGACACTACATCTCCTCTGTATACATCTTATACTGATCCTATATACAGATACTACATCTCCTCTGTATACATCTTATACTGATCCTATATACAGACACTACATCTCCTCTGTCTACATCTTATACTGATCCTATATACAGATACTACATCTCCTCTGTGTACATCTTATACTGATCCTATATACTGATACTACATCTCCTCTGTGTACATCTTATACTGATCCTATATACAGATACTACATCTCCTCTGTGTACATCTTATACTGATCCTATATACTGACACTACATCTCCTCTGTGTACATCTTATACTGATCCTATATACAGATACTACATCTCCCCTGTGTACATCTTATACTGATCCTATATACAGACACTACATCTCCTCTGTATACATCTTATACTGATCCTATATACAGACACTACATCTCCTCTGTGTACATCTTATACTGATCCTATATACAGACACTACATCTCCTCTGTGTACATCTTATACTGATCCTATATACAGACACTACATCTCCTCTGTGTACATCTTATACTGATCCTATATACAGATACTACATCTCCTCTGTATACATCTTATACTGATCCTATATACAGATACTACATCTCCTCTGTACATCTTATACTGATCCTATATACAGATACTACATCTCCTCTGTATACATCTTATACTGATCCTATATACAGACACTACATCTCCTCTGTGTACATCTTATACTGATCCTATATACAGACACTACATCTCCTCTGTGTACATCTTATACTGATCCTATATACAGACACTACATCTCCTCTGTGTACATCTTATACTGATCCTATATACAGACACTACATCTCCTCTGTGTACATCTTATACTGATCCTATATACAGATACTACATCTCCTCTGTGTACATCTTATACTGATCCTATATACAGATACTACATCTCCTCTGTGTACATCTTATACTGATCCTATATACAGACACTACATCTCCTCTGTGTACGTCTTATACTGATCCTATATACAGACACTACATCTCCTCTGTGTACATCTTATACTGATCCTATATACAGACACTACATCTCCTCTGTGTACATTATACTGATCCTATATACAGACACTACATCTCCTCTGTATACATCTTATACTGATCCTATATACAGACACTACATCTCCTCTGTATACATCTTATACTGATCCTATATACAGATACTACATCTCCTCTGTGTACATCTTATACTGATCCTATATACAGACACTACATCTCCTCTGTGTACATCTTATACTGATCCTATATACAGACACTACATCTCCTCTGTATACATCTTATACTGATCCTATATACAGACACTACATCTCCTCTGTATACATCTTATACTGATCCTATATACAGACACTACATCTCCTCTGTGTATATCTTATACTGATCCTATATACAGACACTACATCTCCTCTGTATACATCTTATACTGATCCTATATACAGATACTACATCTCCTCTGTACATCTTATACTGATCCTATATACAGACACTACATCTCCTCTGTACATCTTATACTGATCCTATATACAGACACTACATCTCCTCTGTGTACATCTTATACTGATCCTATATACAGATTCTACATCTCCCCTGTGTACATCTTATACTGATCCTATATACAGATACTACATCTCCTCTGTGTACATCTTATACTGATCCTATATACAGACACTACATCTCCTCTATATACATCTTATACTGATCCTATATACAGACACTACATCTCCTCTATATACATCTTATACTGATCCTATATACAGACACTACATCTCCTCTGTGTACATCTTATACTGATCCTATATACAGACACTACATCTCCTCTGTGTACATCTTATACTGATCCTATATACAGACACTACATCTCCTCTGTGTACATCTTATACTGATCCTATATACAGACACTACATCTCCTCTATATACATCTTATACTGATCCTATATACAGACACTACATCTCCTCTATATACATCTTATACTGATCCTATATACAGACACTACATCTCCTCTGTGTACATCTTATACTGATCCTATATACAGACACTACATCTCCTCTGTGTACATCTTATACTGATCCTATATACAGACACTACATCTCCTCTGTGTACATCTTATACTGATCCTATATACAGACACTACATCTCCTCTGTGTACATCTTATACTGATCCTATATACAGATACTACATCTCCTCTGTGTACATCTTATACTGATCCTATATACAGACACTACATCTCCTCTGTGTACATCTTATACTGATCCTATATACAGATACTACATCTCCTCTGTGTACATCTTATACTGATCCTATATACAGACACTACATCTCCTATGTGTACATCTTATACTGATCCTATATACAGACACTACATCTCCTCTGTGTACATCTTATACTGATCCTATATACAGACACTACATCTCCTCTGTATACATCTTATACTGATCCTATATACAGACACTACATCTCCTCTGTGTACATTATACTGATCCTATATACAGACACTACATCTCCTCTGTGTACATCTTATACTGATCCTATATACAGATACTACATCTCCTCTGTGTACATCTTATACTGATCCTATATACAGACACTACATCTCCTCTGTGTACATCTTATACTGATCCTATATACAGACACTACATCTCCTCTGTGTACATCTTATACTGATCCTATATACAGACACTACATCTCCTCTATATACATCTTATACTGATCCTATATACAGACACTACATCTCCTCTATATACATCTTATACTGATCCTATATACAGACACTACATCTCCTCTGTGTACATCTTATACTGATCCTATATACAGACACTACATCTCCTCTGTGTACATCTTATACTGATCCTATATACAGACACTACATCTCCTCTGTGTACATCTTATACTGATCCTATATACAGACACTACATCTCCTCTGTGTACATCTTATACTGATCCTATATACAGACACTACATCTCCTCTGTGTACATCTTATACTGATCCTATATACAGATACTACATCTCCTCTGTATACATCTTATACTGATCCTATATACAGACACTACATCTCCTGTATACATCTTATACTGGTCCTATATACAGACACTACATCTCCTCTGTGTACATCTTATACTGATCCTATATACAGACACTACATCTCCTCTGTATAGTGTACATCTTATACTGATCCTATATACAGACACTACATCTCCTCTGTGTACATCTTATACTGATCCTATATACAGACACTACATCTCCACTGTGTACATCTTATACTGATCCTATATACAGATACTACATCTCCTCTGTGTACATCTTATACTGATCCTATATACAGATACTACATCTCCCCTGTATACATCTTATACTGATCCTATATACAGATACTACATCTCCTCTGTGTACATCTTATACTGATCCTATATACAGACACTACATCTCCTCTGTGTACATCTTATACTGATCCTATATACAGACACTACATCTCCTCTGTGTACATCTTATACTGATCCTATATACAGACACTACATCACCTGTGTACATCTTATACTGATCCTATATACAGATACTACATCTCCTCTGTGTACATCTTATACTGATCCTATATACAGATACTACATCTCCCCTGTATACATCTTATACTGATCCTATATACAGATACTACATCTCCTCTGTGTACATCTTATACTGATCCTATATACAGATACTACATTTCCTCGGTGTACATCTTATACTGATCCTATATACAGACACTACATCTCCTCTGTGTACATCTTATACTGATCCTATATACAGACACTACATCTCCTCTGTACATCTTATACTGATCCTATATACAGATACTACATCTCCTCTGTGTACATCTTATACTGATCCTATATACAGATACTACATCTCCTCTGTGTACATCTTATACTGATCCTATATACAGATACTACATCTCCTCTGTGTACATCTTATACTGATCCTATATACAGACACTACATCTCCTCTGTGTACATCTTATACTGATCCTATATACAGACACTACATCTCCTCTGTGTACATCTTATACTGATCCTATATACAGACACTACATCTCCTCTGTGCACATCTTATACTGATCCTATATACAGATACTACATCTCCTCTGTGTACATCTTATACTGATCCTATATACAGACACTACATCTCCTCTGTGTACATCTTATACTGATCCTATATACAGATACTACATCTCCCCTGTGTACATTATACTGATCCTATATACAGACACTACATCTCCTCTGTACATCTTATACTGATCCTATATACAGACACTACATCTCCTCTGTGTACATCTTATACTGATCCTATATACAGACACTACATCTCCTCTGTATACATCTTATACTGATCCTATATACAGACACTACATCTCCTCTGTGTACATCTTATACTGATCCTATATACAGACACTACATCTCCTCTGTGTACATCTTATACTGATCCTATATACAGACACTACATCTCCTCTGTGTACATCTTATACTGATCCTATATACAGACACTACATCTCCTCTGTGTACACCTTATACTGATCCTATATACAGATACTACATCTCCTCTGTATACATCTTATACTGATCCTATATACAGACACTACATCTCCTCTGTATACATCTTATACTGATCCTATATACAGACACTACATCTCCTCTGTACATCTTATACTGATCCTATATACAGATACTACATCTCCTCTGTGTACATCTTATACTGATCCTATATACAGACACTACATCTCCCCTGTATACATCTTATACTGATCCTATATACAGACACTACATCTCCTCTGTGTACATCTTATACTGATCCTATATACAGACACTACATCTCTGTGTACATCTTATACTGATCCTATATACAGATACTACATCTCCTCTGTGTACATCTTATACTGATCCTATATACAGATACTACATCTCCTCTGTGTACATCTTATACTGATCCTATATACAGACACTACATCTCCCCTGTATACATCTTATACTGATCCTATATACAGATACTACATCTCCTCTGTACATCTTATACTGATCCTATATACAGATACTACATCTCCTCTGTGTACATCTTATACTGATCCTATATACAGACACTACATCTCCTCTGTGTACATCTTATACTGATCCTATATACAGACACTACATCTCCTCTGTACATCTTATACTGATCCTATATACAGACACCACATCTCCTCTGTGTACATCTTATACTGATCCTATATACAGACACTACATCTCCTCTGTATACATCTTATACTGATCCTATATACAGACACTACATCTCCACTGTGTACATCTTATACTGATCCTATATACAGACACTACATCTCCTCTGTGTACATCTTATACTGATCCTATATATAGATACTACATCTCCTCTGTGTACGTCTTATACTGATCCTATATACAGACACTACATCTCCTCTGTGTACATCTTATACTGATCCTATATACAGACACTACATCTCCTCTGTGTACATCTTATACTGATCCTATATACAGATACTACATCTCCTCTGTGTACATCTTATACTGATCCTATATACAGATACTACATCTCCTCTGTGTACGTCTTATACTGATCCTATATACAGACACTACATCTCCTCTGTACATCTTATACTGATCCTATATACAGACACCACATCTCCTCTGTGTACATCTTATACTGATCCTATATACAGACACTACATCTCCTCTGTATACATCTTATACTGATCCTATATACAGACACTACATCTCCACTGTGTACATCTTATACTGATCCTATATACAGACACTACATCTCCTCTGTGTACATCTTATACTGATCCTATATATAGATACTACATCTCCTCTGTGTACGTCTTATACTGATCCTATATACAGACACTACATCTCCTCTGTGTACATCTTATACTGATCCTATATACAGACACTACATCTCCTCTGTGTACATCTTATACTGATCCTATATACAGATACTACATCTCCTCTGTGTACATCTTATACTGATCCTATATACAGATACTACATCTCCTCTGTATACATCTTATACTGATCCTATATACAGATACTACATCTCCTCTGTGTACATCTTATACTGATCCTATATACAGATACTACATCTCCTCTGTACATCTTATACTGATCCTATATACAGACACTACATCTCCTGTATACATCTTATACTGATCCTATATACAGACACTACATCTCCCCTGTGCACATCTTATACTGATCCTATATACAGATACTACATCTCCTCTGTGTACATCTTATACTGATCCTATATACAGACACTACATCTCCTCTGTATACATCTTATACTGATCCTATATACAGATACTACATCTCCTCTGTGTACATCTTATACTGATCCTATATACAGACACTACATCTCCTCTGTGTACATCTTATACTGATCCTATATACAGACACTACATCTCCTCTGTGTACATCTTATACTGATCCTATATACAGATACTACATCTCCTCTGTGTACATCTTATACTGATCCTATATACAGATACTACATCTCCTCTGTGTACATCTTATACTGATCCTATATACAGACACTACATCTCCTCTGTGTACATCTTATACTGATCCTATATACAGATACTACATCTCCTCTGTATACATCTTATACTGATCCTATATACAGATACTACATCTCCTCTGTATACATCTTATACTGATCCTATATACAGACACTACATCTCCTCTGTGTACGTCTTATACTGATCCTATATACAGATACTACATCTCCTCTGTGTACATTATACTGATCCTATATACAGACACTACATCTCCTCTGTGTACATCTTATACTGATCCTATATACAGACACTACATCTCCTCTGTGTACATCTTATACTGATCCTATATACAGACACTACATCTCCCCTGTATACATCTTATACTGATCCTATATACAGATACTACATCTCCTCTGTGTACATCTTATACTGATCCTATATACAGACACTACATCTCCCCTGTATACATCTTATACTGATCCTATATACAGATACTACATCTCCTCTGTGTACATCTTATACTGATCCTATATACAGATACTACATCTCCTCTGTGTACATCTTATACTGATCCTATATACAGACACTACATCTCCTCTGTATACATCTTATACTGATCCTATATACAGACACTACATCTCCTCTGTGTACATCTTATACTGATCCTATATACAGACACTACATCTCCTCTGTATACATCTTATACTGATCCTATATACAGATACTACATCTCCTCTGTGTACATCTTATACTGATCCTATATACAGATACTACATCTCCTCTGTGTACATCTTATACTGATCCTATATGCAGACACTACATCTCCTCTGTGTACATCTTATACTGATCCTATATACAGACACTACATCTCCTCTGTGTACATCTTATACTGATCCTATATACAGACACTACATCTCCTCTGTGTACATTATACTGATCCTATATACAGACACTACATCTCCTCTGTGTACATCTTATACTGATCCTATATACAGACACTACATCTCCTCTGTGTACATCTTATACTGATCCTATATACAGACACTACATCTCCTCTGTGTACATCTTATACTGATCCTATATACAGACACTACATCTCCTCTGTGTACATTATACTGATCCTATATACAGATACTACATCTCCTCTGTGTACATCTTATACTGATCCTATATACAGATACTACATCTCCTCTGTGTACATCTTATACTGATCCTATATACAGATACTACATCTCCTCTGTATACATCTTATACTGATCCTATATACAGACACTACATCTCCTCTGTATGCATCTTATACTGATCCTATATACAGACACTACATCTCCTGTATACATCTTATACTGATCCTATATACAGACACTACATCTCCTCTGTGTACATCTTATACTGATCCTATATACAGACACTACATCTCCTCTGTGTACATCTTATACTGATCCTATATACAGACACTACATCTCCTGTATACATCTTATACTGATCCTATATACAGACACTACATCTCCTCTATATACATCTTATACTGATCCTATATACAGACACTACATCTCCTCTGTGTACATCTTATACTGATCCTATATACAGACACTACATCTCCTCTGTGTACATTATACTGATCCTATATACAGACACTACATCTCCTCTGTGTACATCTTATACTGATCCTATATACAGACACTACATCTCCTCTGTGTACATCTTATACTGATCCTATATACAGACACTACATCTCCTCTGTGTACATCTTATACTGATCCTATATACAGACACTACATCTCCTCTGTGTACATTATACTGATCCTATATACAGATACTACATCTCCTCTGTGTACATCTTATACTGATCCTATATACAGATACTACATCTCCTCTGTGTACATCTTATACTGATCCTATATACAGATACTACATCTCCTCTGTATACATCTTATACTGATCCTATATACAGACACTACATCTCCTCTGTATGCATCTTATACTGATCCTATATACAGACACTACATCTCCTGTATACATCTTATACTGATCCTATATACAGACACTACATCTCCTCTGTGTACATCTTATACTGATCCTATATACAGACACTACATCTCCTCTGTGTACATCTTATACTGATCCTATATACAGACACTACATCTCCTGTATACATCTTATACTGATCCTATATACAGACACTACATCTCCTGTATACATCTTATACTGATCCTATATACAGACACTACATCTCCTGTATACATCTTATACTGATCCTATATACAGATACTACATCTCCTCTGTGTACATCTTATACTGATCCTATATACAGACACTACATCTCCTCTGTGTACATCTTATACTGATCCTATATACAGACACTACATCTCCTCTGTACATCTTATACTGATCCTATATACAGACACTACATCTCCTCTGTGTACATCTTATACTGATCCTATATACAGATACTACATCTCCTCTGTACATCTTATACTGATCCTATATACAGACACTACATCTCCTCTGTGTACATCTTATACTGATCCTATATACAGACACTACATCTCCTCTGTACATCTTATACTGATCCTATATACAGACACTACATCTCCTCTGTATACATCTTATACTGATCCTATATACAGACACTACATCTCCTCTGTGTACATCTTATACTGATCCTATATACAGATACTACATCTCCCCTGTATACATCTTATACTGATCCTATATACAGATACTACATCTCCTCTGTGTACATCTTATACTGATCCTATATACAGACACTACATCTCCTCTGTATACATTATACTGATCCTATATACAGACACTACATCTCCTCTGTGTACATCTTATACTGATCCTATATACAGACACTACATCTCCTCTGTGTACATCTTATACTGATCCTATATACAGACACTACATCTCCTCTGTGTACATCTTATACTGATCCTATATACAGATACTACATCTCCTCTATATACATCTTATACTGATCCTATATACAGACACTACATCTCCTCTGTGTACATCTTATACTGATCCTATATACAGATACTACATCTCCTCTGTATACATCTTATACTGATCCTATATACAGACACTACATCTCCTCTGTGTACGTCTTATACTGATCCTATATACAGACACTACATCTCCTCTGTGTACATCTTATACTGATCCTATATACAGACACTACATCTCCACTGTGTACATCTTATACTGATCCTATATACAGATACTACATCTCCTCTGTGTACATTATACTGATCCTATATACAGACACTACATCTCCTCTGTGTACATCTTATACTGATCCTATATACAGACACTACATCTCCTCTGTATACATCTTATACTGATCCTATATACAGATACTACATCTCCTCTGTGTACATCTTATACTGATCCTATATACAGACACTACATCTCCTCTGTGTACATCTTATACTGATCCTATATACAGACACTACATCTCCTCTGTGTACATCTTATACTGATCCTATATACAGACACTACATCTCCTCTGTGTACATCTTATACTGATCATATATACAGACACTACATCTCCTCTGTGTACATCTTATACTGATCCTATATACAGACACTACATCTCCTCTGTGTACATCTTATACTGATCCTATATACAGACACTACATCTCCTCTGTATACATTATACTGATCCTATATACAGACACTACATCTCCTCTGTATACATCTTATACTGATCCTATATACAGACACTACATCTCCTCTGTGTACATCTTATACTGATCCTATATACAGACACTACATCTCCTCTGTATACATCTTATACTGATCCTATATACAGACACTACATCTCCCTGTGTACATCTTATACTGATCCTATATACAGTCACTACATCTCCTCTGTGTACATCTTATACTGATCCTATATACAGACACTACATCTCCTCTGTATACATCTTATACTGATCCTATATACAGACACTACATCTCCTCTGTGTACATCTTATACTGATCCTATATACAGATACTACATCTCCTCTGTGTACATCTTATACTGATCCTATATACAGATACTACATCTCCTCTGTGTACATCTTATACTGATCCTATATACAGACACTACATCTCCTCTGTGTACGTCTTATACTGATCCTATATACAGACACTACATCTCCTCTGTGTACGTCTTATACTGATCCTATATACAGACACTACATCTCCTCTGTATACATCTTATACTGATCATATATACAGACACTACATCTCCTCTGTGTACATCTTATACTGATCCTATATACAGACACTACATCTCCTCTGTGTACATCTTATACTGATCCTATATACAGACACTACATCTCCTCTGTATACATTATACTGATCCTATATACAGACACTACATCTCCTCTGTGTACATCTTATACTGATCCTATATACAGACACTACATCTCCTCTGTGTACATCTTATACTGATCCTATATACAGATACTACATCTCCTCTGTGTACATCTTATACTGATCCTATATACAGACACTACATCTCCTCTGTGTACATCTTATACTGATCCTATATACAGATACTACATCTCCTCTGTGTACATCTTATACTGATCCTATATACAGACACTACATCTCCTCTGTGTACGTCTTATACTGATCCTATATACAGACACTACATCTCCTCTGTGTACATCTTATACTGATCCTATATACAGACACTACATCTCCTCTGTGTACATCTTATACTGATCCTATATACAGATACTACATCTCCTCTGTGTATATCTTATACTGATCCTATATACAGACACTACATCTCCTCTGTATACATCTTATACTGATCCTATATACAGACACTACATCTCCTCTGTACATCTTATACTGATCCTATATACAGACACTACATCTCCTCTGTGTACATCTTATACTGATCCTATATACAGATACTACATCTCCTCTGTGTACATCTTATACTGATCCTATATACAGACACTACATCTCCCCTGTGTACATCTTATACTGATCCTATATACAGACACTACATCTCCTCTGTATACATCTTATACTGATCCTATATACTGACACTACATCTCCTCTGTGTACATCTTATACTGATCCTATATACAGATACTACATCTCCTCTGTATACATCTTATACTGATCCTATATACAGACACTACATCTCCTCTGTGTACATCTTATACTGATCCTATATACTGACACTACATCTCCTCTGTGTACATCTTATACTGATCCTATATACAGATACTACATCTCCTCTGTATACATCTTATACTGATCCTATATACAGACACTACATCTCCTCTGTGTACATCTTATACTGATCCTATATACAGACACTACATCTCCTCTGTGTACATCTTATACTGATCCTATATACAGACACTACATCTCCTCTGTGTACATCTTATACTGATCCTATATACAGATACTACATCTCCTCTCTATACATCTTATACTGATCCTATATACAGACACTACATCTCCTCTGTATACATCTTATACTGATCCTATATACAGACACTACATCTCCTCTGTGTACATCTTATACTGATCCTATATACAGATACTACATCTCCTCTGTGTACATCTTATACTGATCCTATATACAGACACTACATCTCCTCTGTGTACATCTTATACTGATCCTATATACAGACACTACATCTCCTCTGTGTACATCTTATACTGATCCTATATACAGATACTACATCTCCTCTGTGTACATCTTATACTGATCCTATATACAGACACTACATCTCCTCTGTGTACATCTTAGACTGATCCTATATACAGATACTACATCTCTGTATACATCTTATACTGATCCTATATACAGACACTACATCTCCTCTGTATACATCTTATACTGATCCTATATACAGACACTACATCTCCTCTGTGTACATCTTATACTGATCCTATATACAGACACTACATCTCCCCTGTGTACATCTTATACTGATCCTATATACAGACACTACATCACCTCTGTGTACATCTTATACTGATCCTATATACAGATACTACATCTCCTCTGTGTACATCTTATACTGATCCTATATACAGATACTACATCTCCTCTGTGTACATCTTATACTGATCCTATATACAGACACTACATCTCCTCTGTGTACATCTTATACTGATCCTATATACAGACACTACATCTCCTCTGTGTACATCTTATACTGATCCTATATACAGATACTACATCTCCTCTGTGTACATCTTATACTGATCCTATATACAGACACTACATCTCCTCTGTGTACATCTTATACTGGTCCTATATACAGATACTACATCTCCACTGTGTACATCTTATACTGATCCTATATACAGACACTACATCTCCTCTGTGTACATCTTATACTGATCCTATATACAGACACTACATCTCCTCTGTGTACGTCTTATACTGATCCTATATACAGATACTACATCTCCTCTGTATACATCTTATACTGATCCTATATACAGATACTACATCTCCTCTGTGTACATTATACTGATCCTATATACAGATACTACATCTCCTCTGTACATCTTATACTGATCCTATATACAGACACTAAATCTCCCCTGTATACATCTTATACTGATCCTATATACAGACACTACATCTCCTCTGTGTACGTCTTATACTGATCCTATATACAGATACTACATCTCCTCTGTATACATCTTATACTGATCCTATATACAGACACTACATCTCCTCTGTGTATACATCTTATACTGATCCTATATACAGACACTACATCTCCTCTGTGTACATCTTATACTGATCCTATATACAGATACTACATCTCCTCTGTGTACATCTTATACTGATCCTATATACAGACACTACATCTCCTCTGTGTACATCTTATACTGATCCTATATACAGATACTACATCTCCTCTGTGTACATCTTATACTGATCCTATATACAGATACTACATCTCCTCTGTGTACATCTTATACTGATCCTATATACAGACACTACATCTCCTCTGTGTACATCTTATACTGATCCTATATACAGATACTACATCTCCTCTGTGTACATCTTATACTGATCCTATATACAGACACTACATCTCCTCTGTGTACATCTTATACTGATCCTATATACAGATACTACATCTCCTCTGTGTACATCTTATACTGATCCTATATACAGACACTACATCACCTCTGTGTACATCTTATACTGATCCTATATACAGATACTACATCTCCTCTGTATACATCTTATACTGATCCTATATACAGATACTACATCTCCTCTGTGTACATCTTATACTGATCCTATATACAGACACTACATCTCCTCTGTGTACGTCTTATACTGATCCTATATACAGACACTACATCTCCTCTGTATACATCTTATACTGATCCTATATACAGATACTACATCTCCTCTGTATACATCTTATACTGATCCTATATACAGATACTACATCTCCTCTGTGTACATCTTATACTGATCCTATATACAGATACTACATCTCCTCTGTGTACATCTTATACTGATCCTATATACAGACACTACATCTCCTCTGTGTACATCTTATACTGATCCTATATACAGACACTACATCTCCTCTGTATACATCTTATACTGATCCTATATACAGACACTACATCTCCTCTGTATACATCTTATACTGATCCTATATACAGATACTACATCTCCTCTGTGTACATCTTATACTGATCCTATATACAGGCACTACATCTCCTCTGTGTACATTATACTGATCCTATATACAGACACTACATCTCCTCTGTGTACATCTTATACTGATCCTATATACAGACACTACATCTCCTCTGTATACATCTTATACTGATCCTATATACAGACACTACATCTCCTCTGTGTACATCTTATACTGATCCTATATACAGACACTACATCTCCTCTGTATACATCTTATACTGATCCTATATACAGACACTACATCTCCTCTGTGTACATCTTATACTGATCCTATATACAGACACTACATCTCCTCTGTATACATCTTATACTGATCCTATATACAGACACTACATCTCCTCTGTGTACATCTTATACTGATCCTATATACAGATACTACATCTCCCCTGTATACATCTTATACTGATCCTATATACAGACACTACATCTCCTCTGTGTACATCTTATACTGATCCTATATACAGACACTACATCTCCTCTGTACATCTTATACTGATCCTATATACAGATACTACATCTCCTCTGTGTACATCTTATACTGATCCTATATACAGACACTACATCTCCTCTGTATACATCTTATACTGATCCTATATACAGACACTACATCTCCTCTGTGTACATCTTATACTGATCCTATATACAGACACTACATCTCCTCTGTGTACATCTTATACCGATTGTATATACAGACACTACATCTCCTCTGTATACATCTTATACTGATCCTATATACAGACACTACATCTCCTCTGTGTACATCTTATACTGATCCTATATACAGATACTACATCTCCTCTGTATACATCTTATACTGATCCTATATACAGACACTACATCTCCTCTGTGTACATCTTATACTGATCCTATATACAGACACTACATCTCCTCTGTACATCTTATACTGATCCTATATACAGACACTACATCTCCTCTGTATACATCTTATACTGATCCTATATACAGACACTACATCTCCCCTGTATACATCTTATACTGATCCTATATACAGACACTACATCTCCTCTGTGTACATCTTATACTGATCCTATATACAGACACTACATCTCCTCTGTATACATCTTATACTGATCCTATATACAGACACTACATCTCCTCTATATACATCTTATACTGATCCTATATACAGATACTACATCTCCTCTGTGTACATCTTATACTGATCCTATATACAGATACTACATCTCCTCTGTGTACATTATACTGATCCTATATACAGACACTACATCTCCTCTGTATACATCTTATACTGATCCTATATACAGACACTACATCTCCTCTGTGTACATCTTATACTGATCCTATATACAGACACTACATCTCTTCTGTGTACATCTTATACTGATCCTATATACAGATACTACATCTCCCCTGTGTACATCTTATACTGATCCTATATACAGACACTACATCTCCTCTGTGTACATCTTATACTGATCCTATATACAGACACTACATCTCCTCTATATACATCTTATACTGATCCTATATACAGATACTACATCTCCCCTGTGTACATCTTATACTGATCCTATATACAGACACTACATCTCCTCTGTGTACATCTTATACTGATCCTATATACAGACACTACATCTCCCCTGTGTACATCTTATACTGATCCTATATACAGACACTACATCTCCTCTGTGTACATCTTATACTGATCCTATATACAGACACTACATCTCCTCTGTACATCTTATACTGATCCTATATACAGATACTACATCTCCTCTGTATAGTGTACATCTTATACTGATCCTATATACAGACACTACATCTCCTCTGTGTACATCTTATACTGATCCTATATACAGACACTACATCTCCTCTGTGTACATCTTATACTGATCCTATATACAGATACTACATCTCCTCTGTATACATCTTATACTGATCCTATATACTGATACTACATCTCCTCTGTGTACATCTTATACTGATCCTATATACAGACACTACATCTCCTCTATATACATCTTATACTGATCCTATATACAGATACTACATCTCCCCTGTGTACATCTTATACTGATCCTATATACAGACACTACATCTCCTCTGTGTACATCTTATACTGATCCTATATACAGATACTACATCTCCTCTGTGTACATCTTATACTGATCCTATATACAGACACTACATCTCCTCTGTATACATCTTATACTGATCCTATATACAGATACTACATCTCCTCTGTGTACATCTTATACTGATCCTATATACAGACACTACATCTCCTCTGTGTACATCTTATACTGATCCTATATACAGATACTACATCTCCTCTGTATACATCTTATACTGATCCTATATACAGACACTACATCTCCTCTGTGTACATCTTATACTGATCCTATATACAGACACTACATCTCCTCTGTACATCTTATACTGATCCTATATACAGATACTACATCTCCTCTGTATACATCTCATACTGATCCTATATACAGACACTACATCTCCTCTGTGTACATCTTATACTGATCCTATATACAGACACTACATCTCCTCTGTGTACATCTTATACTGATCCTATATACAGACACTACATCTCCTCTGTGTACATCTTATACTGATCCTATATACTGACACTACATCTCCTCTGTGTACATCTTATACTGATCCTATATACAGACACTACATCTCCTCTGTGTACATCTTATACTGATCCTATATACAGATACTACATCTCCTCTGTGTACATCTTATACTGATCCTATATACAGACACTACATCTCCTCTGTGTACATCTTATACTGATCCTATATACAGACACTACATCTCCTCTGTATACATCTTATACTGATCCTATATACAGATACTACATCTCCCCTGTATACATTATACTGATCCTATATACAGACACTACATCTCCTCTGTGTACATCTTATACTGATCCTATATACAGACACTACATCTCCTCTGTATACATCTTATACTGATCCTATATACAGACACTACATCTCCCCTGTGTACATCTTATACTGATCCTATATACAGACACTACATCTCCTCTGTGTACATCTTATACTGATCCTATATACAGATACTACATCTCCTCTGTGTACATCTTATACTGATCCTATATACAGATACTACATCTCCTCTGTGTACATCTTATACTGATCCTATATACAGACACTACATCTCCTCTGTGTACATCTTATACTGATCCTATATACAGATACTACATCTCCTCTGTGTACATTATACTGATCCTATATACAGACACTACATCTCCTCTGTGTACATCTTATACTGATCCTATATACAGATACTACATCTCCTCTGTATACATCTTATACTGATCCTATATACAGATACTACATCTCCTCTGTGTACATCTTATACTGATCCTATATACAGACACTACATCTCCTCTGTATACATCTTATACTGATCCTATATACAGATACTACATCTCCTCTGTGTACATCTTATACTGATCCTATATACAGATACTACATCTCCTCTGTGTACATCTTATACTGATCCTATATACAGACACTACATCTCCTCTGTGTACATCTTATACTGATCCTATATACAGACACTACATCTCCTCTGTGTACATCTTATACTGATCCTATATACAGATACTACATCTCCTCTGTGTACATTATACTGATCCTATATACAGATACTACATCTCCTCTGTATACATCTTATACTGATCCTATATACAGACACTACATCTCCTCTGTGTACATCTTATACTGATCCTATATACAGACACTACATCTCCTCTGTGTACATTATACTGATCCTATATACAGATACTACATCTCCTCTGTATACATCTTATACTGATCCTATATACAGACACTACATCTCCTCTGTGTACATCTTATACTGATCCTATATACAGATACTACATCTCCTCTGTATACATCTTATACTGATCCTATATACAGACACTACATCTCCTCTGTGTACATCTTATACTGATCCTATATACAGACACTACATCTCTTCTGTGTACATCTTATACTGATCCTATATACAGACACTACATCTCCTCTGTGTACATCTTATACTGATCCTATATACAGACACTACATCTCCTCTGTGTACATCTTATACTGATCCTATATACAGATACTACATCTCCTCTGTGTACATCTTATACTGATCCTATATACAGACACTACATCTCCTCTGTGTACATCTTATACTGATCCTATATACAGACACTACATCTCCTCTGTGTACATCTTATACTGATCCTATATACAGATACTACATCTCCTCTGTGTACATCTTATACTGATCCTATATACAGACACTACATCTCCACTGTGTACATCTTATACTGATCCTATATACAGACACTACATCTCCTCTGTGTACATCTTATACTGATCCTATATACAGACACTACATCTCCTCTGTGTACATCTTATACTGATCCTATATACAGACACTACATCTCCTCTGTGTACATCTTATACTGATCCTATATACAGACACTACATCTCCTCTGTATACATCTTATACTGATCCTATATACAGATACTACATCTCCTCTGTGTACATCTTATACTGATCCTATATACAGACACTACATCTCCTCTGTGTACATCTTATACTGATCCTATATACAGATACTACATCTCCTCTGTGTACATCTTATACTGATCCTATATACAGACACTACATCTCCTCTGTGTACATCTTATACTGATCCTATATACAGACACTACATCTCCTCTGTGTACATCTTATACTGATCCTATATACAGATACTACATCTCCTCTGTATACATCTTATACTGATCCTATATACAGATACTACATCTCCTCTGTGTACATCTTATACTGATCCTATATACAGACACTACATCTCCTCTGTGTACATCTTATACTGATCCTATATACAGACACTACATCTCCTCTGTACATCTTATACTGATCCTATATACAGGGGTGAAGCCTCCGTTGTCGCCCCGTTACCTGCTCCAGACCATCCACAGTCGCCGTGTCCTTGTTGTCGTCCACACCCACATACAGCGGCTCCTTCTTAAGGGAGATCCGGGCCAGGTCCTCCACCTTGCGGGTCTGAGTGGCAGAGAAGAGCATGGTCTGCCTGCGCCCTGCGGGGGAGGAGACGGTTATTTGTGGGGTCACTACTACATCTCTAGCCGTCCCCCGGCCCCCCACTCACTCGGTAACAGGTTGATTATCTGCTTCATTTCCTGCTCGAATCCGACCTCCAGGATACGATCGGCCTCGTCGATGACCAGACACTGGAGGTTTTTGTACATGAATCCAGGCGTGTTCTACAAAAAAAGGTGGCGGAAAGTTAGACTGCTCTGATGTCACGAGTGAGAACACGAGACACCCAGCGCGCTCCTCACCTGCATGTGGTCCAGCAGCCGCCCAGGGGTCGCCACAATAATATTCACCCCATTGGCGAGTTTCTGAGCTTCCGCCGACCTGTTGCTGCCGCCCATTATCAGCCCATATGTGTGAACGTGATGCGCCATCAACTCCTTCAGAACCCCGAACGTCTGCATGGCGAGCTCCCGCGTGGGGGACAAGATGAGGACCCCCGTTCCTGCAGTAAAAAATAAAATAACGGTCCAGGTCACACCTAGAAAACATTGGTGCCGGATTATCAGACATTGCGGTTCATCAGGGACATCGATGCTGCTGCTCACTCGGCTCTGGACACTACGTATGGAGCGGGCTGACGGGCTGCCTGTATTACAGCTGGGACTGGAGAGAACCGCCATTCAAAAGGGAGCGTCACCACAAACTGGCAGCAGCACAGTAACGGCGTCACACTCCGGTCAGGCTACACACGATTTTCAGATGTGCGGCTCCGTTTGATTGCCAGGGTCAGGCAGTACAGAAGCCGCCATCACGCAGCGATTAAGACTTTATTCTTCATATGCACATGAGCTTTTTGGAGCAACGAGGGCATCACCAGCTCCACCTTCTATGCCTAGTCCCTCCCCTTCTATGCCTAGTCCCTCCCCTTCTATGCCTAGTCCCTCCCCTTCTTCTTTGATTGACAGGTCCAGGCAGTACAAAGCCGTGATCCCGCTTGGCCCCGTGTTCTCCTGAGCTGCGCCCGAGCCCTGGCTTCTGAGTCGGCGCATGCCCAGCACGTCACTGAAGTTTCATCGGTCGAATTGGCTCTACTGCGCATGCACAGATTCAGAAGACGAGGCGCGGGCGCAGCGCCGGAGAATACGGGATCACATCTTCGTACTGCCTGCACCTGTCAATCAAAGAAGGGAGGGAGGGACTGGGGACAGACGGTAGCGATGTTTGGAGCAGGTGACGCCCTCGTTGCTCCAAATGTTTATTTGCATATGAAGAATTTAGTGATTAATCGCTACAACGGAGCCGCACATCCGAAAAATGAAACCAGCGACGACATTCAGGCACTAGATTACTGCGCTGCAGCTGTGACAGGCAGATGTCTGGTGACGGACTCCTGATAACCACTTACATCTCGCAGTCAATAGTGATTGCAGAATCTAAAGAGTCAGGCAGAGGAGGGGACCCGCTCACCCCAGCAGTGCCATTGCAGAGTGCCGAAGGGTTGTTAGCCGGGCGTCCAACGAATGCCCCGAGCTCTGCCCCGTTACCAGCACTTAGAAGGACAATGCACCGTAACACACAATCTTTACAGTCCCAGCGACCGAACAATCAAATCTTTAAGTCCCGTAATGAGACAGGAGAAAAAATACATTAAAAAAAAAAAGCCACTCTCTGTTTTTTGGTCGTCACCGTAACATCCTCTCGTCCCGTTCATTGGGGGACACAGACCGTGGGTACATGCTGTTGCCACTAGGGGCCTTGACACTAAAAATAAAAAGTGTGGCTCCTCCTACAAGATATGCCCCGCCCACAGACACGGAGCTGTTCAGTCTGTCCACAAGCAGTCAGGGTATGTGCACACACACTATTTACGTCCGTAATTGACGGACGTATTTCGTCCGGAAGTCCCGGACCGAACACAGTGCAGGGAGCCGGGCTCCTAGTATCATAGTTATGTACGGCGCTAGGAGTCCCTGCCTCTCCGTGGAACTGCTGTCCCGTACTGAAAACATGATTACAGTACGGGACATTTGTCCTGCAGAGAGGCAGGGACTCCTAGCATCGTACATAACTATGATACTAGGAGCCCGGCTCCCTGCACTGTGTTCGGTCCGGGACTTGCGGCCGAAATACGTCCGTCAATTACAGACGTAAATAGTGTGTGTGCACATACCCTAAGAGAAGCAGATACAGGGTAAGAGAGGAACGTCAAACCACAGAGGGGAATCCTCAAACTGACAACAAAAAACCCGGAAAATACAATGGGTGGAAGTTGTGTCCCCCAATAACTGGACAAGGAAGGAATTTAATCCTGGTTTTCCGTTCGTTACATTGGGGGACACTAATATGGGTGTCCTAGAGAAGTCCCCAGAGATGAGAACAGAAGACAGGACATGGTCAGCTATTTCACAGATCCCTGCAAGACCTTGTGACCCAAGGAAGCGCCTGCAGAGGCAAAATGTGCCCACCTGAGGGAACGTGACCAAAGTGTAAGAGGAGACCACGTGGCCGCCCTGCACAACTGAAGGGCAGAGGAAGGTACAACCAGTGTGGTAGAGCGGACCGTGAGCCCCAAACCCAATAAGCCTCACAAACAATCATTCAAATCCAGCAAGCAATGGTGGTCTTAGAGGCTGCCAACCCCTTCCTGGACCCCTCTGGCAGGATTAATCAAGAAGGAAGGTCAGTCTGCAAGGTGCAGGGAACGTCCAGGTTGTGGAGAGAACGTTCCCTGGAATGACAGAGACTGAGAAGAGGACGGCAGAAAGAGGTCCTTATTCAAGAGAAAGACAGAGCCGGGGCAAAAGAAGAAGAGGGCACCATACGAAGCACCGCCACATCCTACTGGAACCAAATGAAGAGCGGCAGGATAAATCCACCAGATCAGAGACCCTCCGGAGGAAAGTCACCGCTGCCACCGCGAGAGAGACTGCACGCAAACGTTCAGACGGAGAACCTCCAATACCAGGATGCAATCCCATGAAGGAGTCGGAGGACGAGAAGGGGGAAAATCGCATGGTAAACCCTCTATAGAAAAGTCTCGGCATCAGACTTGGAGGTCAACGAGCTACTAAACAAGATGGATAGTGCAGACACCGGTCCCTTCAGGAAACTAAGGGCCAAACCCTGATCCAGCCCACCCTGGAAGAGGGAAAAACTCTGGGAGGTAGAAAATCGCAGAGGAGGGAGATCCTCACATCAACTAATTCAAGTCTTTCAGGTACGAGGATAAAAGTGGACTGAGGAAGGCTTCCGAGCCCACGAGAGTGGTAAAAAAACCCTGTCCAACAAACCACGAGCCCTCAGAATGGCGGCCTTAGCAGTCACAATGTGAAACTCAGCGACCTCAAATTCTGGTGGAAGAGAGGTCCCTGAGGGAGGTCGGGACTGTCAGGAGGGACACCACATCCGTGTAACAGCGACCCTGACATGTGGCGCTACCAGGATAGCTGTTGGAGGAGCCGTGGCAGAGGGGGAAATCCATAGAGGAGCCTGAAGCAGGTTCACGGAGTCACAGAAGCGTCCACGGCATATTCCTCTCAGCAACGTGCTCGGGATAGGAAGCAGAGAACCTTGCAGGTGAGCCGGGACGCCATCAGCACCACATTTCACTCGCCCCATCAGGCGCAAATCGGGTTGAAATCGTCCTGGTGGAGGAACTACTCCCGGTGATTCAACCTTCACCACTAAGGAAATCCATGACCCAGTTGTCGATCCCTGGAATGTGTAATGAGAGCGGGAACGAGATGATCTACCCGGGTGAGAAGCTTTGTGGCCTCTGCCAGTAATGAGTCCTGCCTTGGTGATTGAGACAAACCACAACCGACCTGCACTAGATGGACGGACTGGAGCAAAGTCCAGTGCAGCAGGCAAAGGAAGATGGCCCTCAACGCCAGCAGGTCGACGGGAAGAAGCGATTCCTGTGGGGACCACAGCTCCCGTGCCATGACATTTCAAAATGTTCCTCCCCACCCCTTAAGACCAGCATCCGTGAAGAGGATCTGCAGGTCAGCGGAAGGAAGGAGAGACTGCAGGAAATGGCTGGTTAGGAGATTCACCACTGGAGGTACAACAGACAGCCAGAGGAAGGAGGATCCTTGACCCCAGGAGTTCAGAGAATGGCTCCCCTGGGAGAGGATGTCCCGCTGAAGAGGGCGAGTATGGAACTGTGCGAAGGGAATGGCTTCAACCAAGGCCACCATGATTCCGAGGACTCGCATGCAGAAGTGGAGAGAGGTTGGTAAAGCTGTCCACAAGGAGCAAATCCCTTACTGAAGAACAGACCACTCTCGCTGGCTGTATTCCTGAGTGGGGACACTCAATCTATCGGGAGGGGAACAGACAAGATTTGGAGCGGTTGACAATCAAACCGAACCCGACCAAATCACAATGTCCTCCTGGATAGGCGATTTGATCAAGGACAACGGACACCCCCCCTGGTCAAAAGGAGTACCATCCCCACAGACAGGATTTTTGTTAAAACGCTAAGGCTGGGTTCACACGAGCATGTTCGGTCAGTAATGGACGGACGTATTTCGGCTGCAAGTCCCGGACCGAACACAGTGCAGGGAGCCGGGCCCCTAGCATCATAGTTCTGTACGATGCTAGGAGTCCCTGCCTCTCCGTGGAACTACTGTCCCGTACTGTAATCATGATTACAGGGACAGTTGTCCTGCAGCAAGGCAGGGACTCCTAGCATCGTACAGAACTATGATACTAGGAGCCCGGCTCCCTGCACTGAGTTCGGTCCGGGACTTGCGGCCGAAATACGTTCCGTCCTTTACGGACCAAACATGCTCGTGTGAATCCAGCCTAAGGGCTGGAAGTCAGAACAATGGTAGGAGCCACAAACTGGTAACTGTGAGAAGGCACTGCAAAGAGGAAGCAGCACGGGTGGGACTGGCAAATCAGAACATGCATTCTCCTCTAACATCATGGACGTGAATGCAACACCCTTGTTCTATGGAAGCGATGACTGATCGGAGGGATGCCATGCGGAAATGGCGGACCTTGACATACTTCTTGAGATGCGGAGGTCTACAATGGGATGAACCAAGCGGTTTTTCTTTGGTACAACAAAAAAGGTTGGGTCGAGGGCACCTGAATAAGGACTCCTTGAAGGAACAGAATCCATAGGTTCCTGAACCCAGGCGCCTGAAAAGTGGGAGAGCCAGACGTCCTAGAAGTATAGAAGTCTGCTCCCCAGCCGATCTGAAGAGTGGGGGCGCAACTGCAGATAAGTTGGGCTTACCACAGACATGGGCAAACTACGGCCCGCGGGCCACATACGGCCCGTTAGGCTTTTTAATCCGGCCCGCCGAACTTGTCCAAGATATATCCGTCCTCAGCAGCTGCTAGTTCGCGCAGGAGGACGGATATATCCGTCCTGTGATCGCACGGGTACTGACAGTTTACCCACGCGATCAGCGGCAGGAGCACGGCTGTTATACACAGCCTGGCTCCTGCTGCAACTGCCGGAATCGAAGCACGCGCCGATTCCGGCAGTTTAACCCATTAAATGCCGCTGTCAACAGTGACAGCGGCATTTAATGTGTTTGACAGAGGGGGGAACTCCCTCTGTCTCCCGATCGGCGCCCCCGCAAACAAATCGCGGGTCGCCGTCGGGTTTCCATGACAGCCGGGGGTCTAACAAAGACCCCCAGGTCTGTCTTCAGCATCTGCCTGTTAGGCGATGCCAGAGGCATGACCTAATAGGTTGCCTGTCAGTTTTACACTGACAGGCAATAATGCTTTGGTATACGAAGTATACCAAAGCATTATATATGCGATCGGCATATCGCATAGTGAAGTCCCCTGGTGGGACTAAAAAAAAAAAAGTAAAACCGTTAAATAAAGTTTGTGAAAAAAAAAATAAAAAAAATTACAGTCAAAGTCAAATAAAACTACTTTTTTGCCCCAAAAAGTGGTTTTATTTAATAAAACTGTCAAAACAAATCACACACACACATATATGGTATTCCCGCGATCGTAACAACTTGACCAATAAAATGAACACATTAATTAAACCGCCGGATGAACGGCGTCCAAAGAAAACGCAAAAAACAACGGCAAAATTCTCTCTTTTCTCCCATTCCCCCCATAAAAAATAAAATAAAAGTTCATCTATAAGTTCTATGTACCCCAAAATAGTACTAATGAAAACGACACATTGTCCCGCAAAAATCAATCCCACGTACGGCCACATCGACGGAAAAATAAAAAAATGACGGCTCTTGGAACGCGGCGATGCAAAAACAAGTAATTTTTTTCTAAAAGGCTTTTTATTGTGCAAACGTAGAAAAAACATATAAAACCTTTACACATTTGGTATCCCCGTAATCGTGCCGACCCATAGAATAAAGTGAACATGTTATTTACGCTGCATAGTAAACGGCGTAAATTTATAACGTGAAAATTAATGCTGGAATAGCTGCTTATTTTCAATTCTCTCCTAAAATAAAGTTAATAAAAGTTAATCAATATATTGTAAGCATCTAAAAATGGTGCAATTACAAAATACAACTCGTCCCGCAAAAAACAAGCCCTTATACGGCTATGTCGACGGAATAAAAAAAGAGTTACGACTCTTGGAATGCGACCGTGAAAAAAACAAAAATAATCCTTGGTCATTAACGTGCAAAATGGCCCGGTCATTAAGGGGTTAATGTGGCGCGTATTTCTCTTTAATTTTCACTTCGTTTCACGTCACCATTAAGCCCTTCGGTTTTCAAAGAGTACAATATCAGCCGTCACTTTGCCACGAAGCATGCAAACTATGCTAGCAAGCAGTCAACACAAGAACGGGCGGCTACTGCTCAGAGGTTGGCAGCTCATTTACAGAGTCAACAGAACTTTTTTCTTGATAAATCACAGTGCGTATGTTATTTTAATCTATTGACATTTCCTCCTCCCAGTATCTGCGAAATAGTATGTAAATGCCATATCTTGCATATTCCTTGAGACAAATTTATTAACTGATAAGGGCTATTTTTCACATTTGAAAGACAGTTAATAAATTGGCTTGTAGTGTTCTTACTGTGCTATGAGGTTTGCACACACTAGTATATCCGGCCCAAACACTCCCTCCAAATGCTCCTGGCCCGGCCCCTCTGTCAAATTTTAGAACCCATTGTGGCCCGCGAGTCAAAAAGTTTGCCCACCCCTGGCTTACCAGCTCCGGCCTTGGCCGACTGAGATCGGGAATGGCAAGAGGAGCTGGGCCTTGATCGAGGGTTTGGCCTACTGGTCCTGGTGGGACTGTTCTCTGGAAGAAGGAAGGCTGGAGTACACATGAAAGGACCGAGATTGAGGACCTGCCTTCTTGACTGGGGTGTTCAGTAAAGATGAAGTCTGTGGCACTCTGCAGGTTGTCTGGGTGCCATCACTAGGGTTCCCACCCAGTCTGTATTTAGAAGGTAAACTCAAGCACTCCTTAGGTCAATATGCAGAAAAGAGAGTTAAAGGGAAGGGGTCATGATTTATATTTTATTTTTTTATTATATTGCTTTTAATGTAAACAAAAATGTTATTTATTTGTGTTGTCACTTTCTACTTTTTAATGTATTCATACCTTTACTTCTCTATGGGGGCTGCCATTTTTTTTTTCATCTCTGTGTCGATTAACAACAGAGATGGAATACGGCAGCTACATAGGAGTCAATGAACGGCAGCCGTCCATGGCCTCTGCTATCTGGCTCTGTACAGCGCAGACGCAGGTCAGTCACACAGCAGAGCAGCGGTTTGTAGGGAGATAGCAGGCGCCATTATGAAGACCGGCCGCACTGCAGGTAAGGTGTCTGTCTGTCCCTCTCTCCCTCACAGACCGCCGCTCTCGTGACCCCCGACAGACCCCCCCCCCACCCGACGCCCGCCCCGTCACTAGATGTATTGTCAGTGTGGACGGTGTGCGGTTGGAAGCTTGTAATATGCAGCAGGGTGCGTGTGTCTGTGTAGCAGAGCAGAGTGCGTGTGTGTGTCTGTGTAGCAGAGCAGAGTGCGTGTGTGTGTCTGTGTAGCAGAGCAGAGTGCGTGTGTGTGTCTGTGTAGCAGAGCAGAGTGCGTGTGTGTGTCTGTGTAGCAGAGCAGAGTGCGTGTGTGTGTCTGTGTAGCAGAGCAGAGTGCGTGTGTGTGTCTGTGTAGCAGAGCAGAGTGCGTGTGTGTCTGTGTAGCAGAGCAGAGTGCGTGTGTGTCTGTGTAGCAGAGCAGAGTGCGTGTGTGTCTGTGTAGCACAGCAGAGTGCGTGTGTGTCTGTGTAGCACAGCAGAGTGCGTGTGTGTCTGTGTAGCACAGCAGAGTGCGTGTGTGTCTGTGTAGCACAGCAGAGTGCGTGTGTGTCTGTGTAGCACAGCAGAGTGCGTGTGTGTCTGTGTAGCACAGCAGAGTGCGTGTGTCTGTGTAGCACAGCAGAGTGCGTGTGTGTCTGTGTAGCACAGCAGAGTGCGTGTGTGTCTGTGTAGCACAGCAGAGTGCGTGTGTGTCTGTGTAGCACAGCAGAGTGCGTGTGTGTCTGTGTAGCACAGCAGAGTGCGTGTGTGTCTGTGTAGCAGATGTGGCGTATGCACGGGCGCCGCTGATCCTTCATAGCCGCTTATCAGCCGTTTTGAGGAATAGGGCAACTAATACCATGATATTCCTATACTTATGCAGACGAAGCCTTTCGTAGCTACTTGGACGCATTACAGTAGGTGATGAGACAGATCAACCAATTACTCCGGAGGAGACCATGACGCAGATGGGGGTGCCCATTTAGTGGTAGTTCTACTGACCCAGGGTCGAGACAAAAATAGAACGTAAGGCGTAGTCCGTAGCCTCAAAGGTGGACCAGGCAAAGGACTCCATGATGCGACCCACAGGTTCTTGAACTAAGTTGTGCCAGCCATAGGCAAAGTAATAGCTTTGGCCAGGTGGGAAACCAGAGGTCCACTTGGAAGAGACCCCTTCCTGAAACGGATACATCCAGCCGGCTAGAGTGAATTAACTTCTTGTCCAGGTGTTGCCATGCCATGAACACTATGCCGTCAAGATCAAAAGGACCCGGAAAGACCCCGTCTGGGACCATTGAGGTTAATGGAAGGAAACCAAATCAGGCAAAAGCTCTGCATCAGGGACCTGTAAAGTGCCACGGACGGCCTTCAACAGTAGGACGACAGTTTGGAAGAGGGTCACCCGGATCCAAATTAAAGAGCTCCCCCTCTGATGAGGCCTCCATGGGAGAAAGGAGGCACCAGACTGCACCTCCAGTGGGGGAGGGGAGGCAGAAGAGGCTGGAAAAAACTATGTTTGTGTGGATCTTGCCGGTCTTAGGAGCCGCCACGTGAAGACGACGCGAGTCCAGAGGTGGGTGGTCAGAAAGGCAAAGCATCATGGACCGGGTGATGTCAGCAAGGTGACTCCACGTCTTCATAGGCAGGTGGCGGGGGCGGGTCCATAGGCAGGTGGCGGGCCCATAGGCAGGTGGCGGGGGGCGGTCTCCATAAGCAGGCAGGGGGGGGGGGATGTGTCTCCATAGGCAGGCGGCTGGGGGGGGGGGGGGTCTCCATAGGCAGGCGGCTGGGGGGGGCCTCCATAGGCAGGCGGCGGGGGGGGGGGGGTCTCCATAGGCAGGTTAGACAGCGGTGCATTTCTAATGGAATAGAAAATAAATAGTAAAACAAGCTTAAAAATGGTGGGGACTCGGCGGAATCATCAGAAGTGTCGGCTCCTACAAGCCACGACTGAACCGCTGTCTGGGGGAGGGGCCACATTCCCATCCATTTCTTACTGTCAAGCCTCCTAGTGGTAACAGCATGTACCCGCGGTCTGTGTCCCCCAATGTAAGGGTATGTTCACACACAGTGTTTTCGGCTGTTTTTCGGGCTGTAATTGAAATAAATGAGAAAACTTGCGTTCTGTTCCGATGGGCCGTTTTTGTTTTTTTCAAAACGGCCACGAAAAAGAAGTGCAGGACACATCTTGGGAAGTTTTTTGGAGTCGTTTTTCATAGACTATTAAAAACCCCTCCAAAAATGGCCGTAAAAAATGTAGCGAAAATCGCGAGTGCCTTCAAAAACGTCTCAAAATGAGGAGCGGTTTTCCCTTGAAGCTCCGTGTTTAGTCTCGTGTGTGAACATGGCCGTACGAACAAGAAAATGGAAAGAAAAGATCAAAAAGTTGAATGAACCCCAAAACGGCAGCAATAAAAACCACAGCTCGCCCCGCGAAAACCGCACCGCTCAATCCACGGAAAGGAATATCAATTTGTTATCACCGCAATCGTTTCACCCGCAGGAAAAAAAATGTGATCAGGTCGTTTTTAACCACCACAAAAACACCCAAAAAATGGCGGAATTGCACAAAAAAGAATCCCAAGGCCGTGTTCACGCGCAACAAAAGACGTTTTTTACGGCGGTTACTGGAGCGGTTTTTCTATTGAGTCGGCTCAGGGAGTGACACGCGCTTCTTTTTACGCCCCGTCGGAACAGAACGCCGGATTTCCCATTGATAACGGGGGGCAGATGTGTGTAGGCGTGCGGCTTCCAACGTTCACGGCCCGAAAAACGGCTGAAAATGTCCCGCGTGACTCGCCCGGGGAGATTTACTTTACATTATTTGGTGCAATTAAAAAAATCCTTCCACAAGAACAAAAAGTGTCCGGATTCTTCACTATTGGACGGCGCCGGATGATCAGATCCGAATAATAAGCAATCAGAAGAAAACCCTCCACGAGCGCCCCCTGCAGGCCGGGCACAGACAACAAATCACCACTCACCGTTACGCGGCATAAACTTCAGCTTGTAAACCAGTTCTATGGCCGGGAGCAGGAAAGCGAGGGTCTTACCACTGCCGGTGCGGGCGGAGGCCAGAACGTCCCTGACGGGGAGAAACCGGCACGTCATATATATCCTAATACACAGCCCCATATACACCCGCCACCCCCCATATACACCCGCCACCCCCCCATATACACCCGCCACCCCCCATATACACCCGCACCCCCCATATACACCCGCCACCCCCCCATATACACCCGCCACCCCCCCATATACACCCGCCACCCCCCCATATACACCCGCCACCCCCCCATATACACCCGCCACCCCCCATATACACCCGCCACCCCCCCATATACACCCGCCACCCCCCATATACACCCGCCACCCCCCCATATACACCCGCCACCCCCCCATATACACCCGCCAACCCCCCATATACACCCGCCAACCCCCCATATACACCCGCCACCCCCCCATATACACCCGCCACCCCCCATAGTATCCACACACCCCCATATACACCCGCCACCCCCCCCATAGTATACACACACCCCCTACATCTACACCCCCATATACACCCGCCACCCCCCCCTATACACCCGCCACACAGCCACCCCCCATATACACCCGCCACCCCCCCATATACACCCGCCACCCCCCCATATACATCCGCCACCCCCCATAGTATCCACACACACCCATATACACCCGCCACACAGCCACCCCCCCATATACACCCGCCACCCCCCATATACATCCGCCACCCCCCATAGTATCCACACACACCCATATACACCCGCCACACAGCCACCCCCCCATATACACCCGCCACACAGCCACCCCCCCATATACACCCCCATATGCACCCGCCACCCCCCATAGTATACACACCCCCATATGCACCCGCCACCCCCCCATAGTATACATACACCCCCTACATCTACACCCCCATATACACCCGCCACCCCCCCTATACACCCGCCACACAGCCACCCCCCATATACACCCGCCACCCCCCCATATACACCCGCCACCCCCCCATATACATCCGCCACCCCCCATAGTATCCACACACACCCATATACACCCGCCACACAGCCACCCCCCCATATACACCCGCCACCCCCCCATATACATCCGCCACCCCCCATAGTATCCACACACACCCATATACACCCGCCACACAGCCACCCCCCCATATACACCCGCCACACAGCCACCCCCCCATATACACCCCCATATGCACCCGCCACCCCCCATAGTATACACACCCCCATATGCACCCGCCACCCCCCCATAGTATACATACACCCCCTACATCTACACCCGCCACCCCCCCATATACATCCGCCACCCCCCCCATATACACCCGCCACACAGCCACCCCCCATATACACCCGCCACCCCCCCATATACACCCGCCACCCCCCCATATACACCCGCCACCCCCCCATAGTATCCACACACCCCCTACATCTACACCCCCATATGCACCCGCCACCCCCCCATATACACCCGCCACACAGCCACCCCCCATATACATCCGCCACCCCCATAGTATCCACACACCCCCATATACACCCGCCACCCCCCCATAGTATACACACACCCCCTACATCTACACCCCCATATACATCCGCCACCCCCCCCATATACACCCGCCACCCCCCCATATACACCCGCCACCCCCCCCATATACACCCGCCACCCCCCCATATACACCCACCACCCCCCCATCTACACCCCCATATGCACCCGCCACCCCCCATAGTATACACACCCCCATATGCACCCGCCACCCCCCCATAGTATACACACCCCCTACATCTACACCCCCATATACACCCGCCACCCCCCCATATACACCCGCCACCCAGCCACCCCCCATATACACCCGCCACCCCCCATAGTATACACACACCCCCTACATCTACACCCCCATATACATCCGCCACCCCCATAGTATCCACACACCCCCATATACACCCGCCACCCCCCATAGTATACACACACCCCCTACATCTACACCCCCATATACACCCGCCACACAGCCACCCCCCACCATAGTATCCATACACCCCCATATACACAGCCACACCCCCATATACACCCCCCCATAGTATCCACCCCCCCCCCATATACACCCGCCACCCCCCCATATACACCCACCCCCCCCATAGTATCCACACACCCCCATATACACCCGTCACACAGCCCACCCCCCCCCACACACACACACGGCAAAATGTATCAAAACTAGTGCACAGGATAAGCGGAGCAGTTACTCATGGCGACCAATCAGGATGTTGTTTTCATCTTTTCCAACAGCCTCAGAGAAATAAGAGGTGCGATGTGATTGGCCGCTCCGGTAACTTCTCACTTTGCAGCGTCTCACCTTCCCTCCAGGAGCGGTCGGATGGTCTTATGCTGAATCTCCGTCATGTGAGTGAACGCCATGTCCGTCACGGCCCGCAGCGTGTTCTCATTCACCAGATCGGCCAGAGAGGAGAACGCCGTGTCCTCAAACGCCCCTAAATACAGAGCATCATGACATGAGCACGGGCCGCTGACAACCCTGACAACCGTGATCGGGGGTCACTCACCTGTCAGACCCATGGGTAAAGCAGGCTCCTCCCCCTCCTCCTCATCTCCCGCCTCCTGCGCCGACACTTTCAGCTCCTCCTCCTCGTTCTTTGGACGTTTTGCATCTGAATAGGAGAAATAATCAGGTTGTCACATGACGGACGCGTCCCAATCCGGAGTCACCGGCAGCGCCCCCCCACGTGCTGTCACCGCAGCGGCAGCCAATCTCCTCCCGACCGCTGGCGAAGTAAATAACACGCGACCGCGAGCTCCGCGCAACCCAATCACATCACAAAATATATATGACAGGGGAGCGGCCGGCGGCCGACAGGAGCGCAACAGACACGAAAACAAGACGCGAAAACCAGGAGGTCAACGAGAGGACGCGCCGCAACCAACACCTCCCCGAAGGACTATATGCGGGGTACGGACTAGTTATGGGGTCACTCCCGGACGATGCATTATGGGTAAATACGACGGAACCGGGTACGGACTAGTTATGGGGTCACTCCCAGACGATGCATTATGGGTAAATACGAGGGCACCGGGTACAGACTAGTTATGGGGTCACTCCCGGACGATGCATTATGGGTAAATACGAGGGCACCGGGTACAGACTAGTTATGGGGTCACTCCCGGACGATGCATTATGGGTAAATACGAGGGCACCGGGTACGGACTAGTTATGGGGTCACTCCCGGACGATGCATTATGGGCAAATACGATGGCACCGGGTACGGACTAGTTATGGGGTCACTCCCGGACGATGCATTATGGGCAAATACGATGGCACCGGGTACGGACTAGTTATGGGGTCACTCCCGGACGATGCATTATGGGTAAATACGATGGCACCGGGTACAGACTAGTTATGGGGTCACTCCCGGACGATGCATTATGGGTAAATACGAGGGCACCGGGTACGGACTAGTTATGGGGTCACTCCCGGACGATGGATTATGGGTAAATACGACGGAACCGGGTACGGACTAGTTATGGGGTCACTCCCAGACGATGCATTATGGGTAAATACGAGGGCACCGGGTACAGACTAGTTATGGGGTCACTCCCGGACGATGCATTATGGGTAAATACGAGGGCACCGGGTACGGACTAGTTATGGGGTCACTCCCGGACGATGCATTATGGGTAAATACGAGGGCACCGGGTACGGACTAGTAATGGGGTCACTCCCGGACGATGCATTATGGGCAAATACGATGGCACCGGGTACGGACTAGTTATGGGGTCACTCCCGGACGATGGATTATGGGTAAATACGACGGAACCGGGTACGGACTAGTTATGGGGTCACTCCCAGACGATGCATTATGGGTAAATACGAGGGCACCGGGTACAGACTAGTTATGGGGTCACTCCCGGACGATGCATTATGGGTAAATACGAGGGCACCGGGTACAGACTAGTTATGGGGTCACTCCCGGACGATGCATTATGGGTAAATACGAGGGCACCGGGTACGGACTAGTTATGGGGTCACTCCCGGACGATGGATTATGGGTAAATACGAGGGCACCGGGTACGGACTAGTTATGGGGTCACTCCCGGACGATGCATTATGGGCAAATACGATGGCACCGGGTACGGACTAGTTATGGGGTCACTCCCGGACGATGCATTATGGGCAAATACGATGGCACCGGGTACGGACTAGTTATGGGGTCACTCCCGGACGATGCATTATGGGTAAATACGATGGCACCGGGTACAGACTAGTTATGGGGTCACTCCCGGACGATGCATTATGGGTAAATACGAGGGCACCGGGTACGGACTAGTAATGGGGTCACTCCCGGACGATGCATTATGGGCAAATACGATGGCACCGGGTACGGACTAGTTATGGGGTCACTCCCGGACGATGCATTATGGGTAAATACGATGGCACCGCAGTGAGTAAGACATTCCCATCATGGTTCACGGTACTGCCCCTCCCCCGTCCTCACCGTCCTCCTCGGTCACCAGCTTCCTCCTCTTCTTCTTGGTGACGCCCGGGGTCTCCTCCATGTCTCCACTACCCGGTGTCGGCGGTCTCTCCTCACTGACAGCGGCGACGACGATATCCTCCTCCTCCTCAGCCGCCAGTACACCTGAGACAGACAAGAGGTGAGCGGCCACTCTCTATCACCCTCTCCCGCCGTCTCGCTCTCTCCCCTCTCCCGCCGCCGTCTCGCTCTCCCGCCGCCGTCTCGCTCTCCCGCCGCCGTCTCGCTCTCACTCTCACCCTCTCCCGCCGCCTCTCTCCCCTCTCCCGCCGCCGCCTCTCTCCCCTCTCCCGCCGCCGTCTCGCTCTCCCGCCGTCTCTCTCTCTCACCCTCTCCCGCCGTCTCTCTCTCCCTCTCCCGCCGTCTCTCACCCTCTCCCGCTGTCTCTCTCTCACCCTCTCCCGCCGTCTCTCTCTCACCCTCTCCCGCCGTCTCTCACCCTCTCCCGCCGTCTCTCACCCTCTCCCGCCGTCTCTCACCCTCTCCCGCCGTCTCTCACCCTCTCCCGCCGTCTCTCTATCCCCTCTCCCGCCGTCTCTCTATCCCCTCTCCCGCCGTCTCTCTATCCCCTCTCCCGCTGTCTCTCTCACCCTCCCGCTGTCTCTCTCTCACACCCTCCCGCTGTCTCTCTCTCACACTCTCCCGCTGTCTCTCTCTCACACTCTCCCGCTGTCTCTCTCACACTCTCCCGCTGTCTCTCTCTCACACTCTCCCGCTGTCTCTCTCTCACACTCTCCCGCTGTCTCTCTCACACTCTCCCGCTGTCTCTCTCACACTCTCGCTGTCTCTCTCACTCTCCCGCTGTCTCTCTCTCACACTCTCCCGCTGTCTCTCTCTCACACTCTCCCGCTGTCTCTCTCTCACACTCTCCCGCTGTCTCTCTCACCCTCTCCCGCTGTCTCTCTCACCCTCTCCCGCTGTCTCTCTCACCCTCTCTCTCACCCTCTCCCGCTGTCTCTCTCATACTCTCCTGCTGTCTCTCTCTCACCCTCTCCCGCTGTCTCTCTCACACTCTCCCGCTGTCTCTCTCACACTCTCCCGCTGTCTCTCTCACCCTCTCCCGCTGTCTCTCTCTCACACTCTCCCGCTGTCTCTCTCACCCTCTCGCTGTCTCTCTCACTCTCCCGCTGTCTCTCTCTCTCACTCTCCCGCTGTCTCTCTCTCTCACTCTCCCGCTGTCTCTCTCTCACACTCTCGCTGTCTCTCTCTCTCACTCTCCCGCTGTCTCTCTCTCACTCTCCCGCTGTCTCTCTCTCACCCTCTCCCGCTGTCTCTCTCACCCTCTCCCGCTGTCTCTCTCACCCTCTCCCGCTGTCTCTCTCACACTCTCCCGCTGTCTCTCTCTCACACTCTCCCGCTGTCTCTCTCTCACACTCTCCCGCTGTCTCTCTCACACTCTCGCTGTCTCTCTCACTCTCCCGCTGTCTCTCACTCTCCCGCTGTCTCTCTCTCACACTCTCCCGCTGTCTCTCTCTCACACTCTCCCGCTGTCTCTCTCTCACACTCTCCCGCTGTCTCTCTCACCCTCTCCCGCTGTCTCTCTCACCCTCTCCCGCTGTCTCTCTCACCCTCTCTCTCACCCTCTCCCGCTGTCTCTCTCATACTCTCCTGCTGTCTCTCTCTCACCCTCTCCCGCTGTCTCTCTCACCCTCTCCCGCTGTCTCTCTCTCACACTCTCCCGCTGTCTCTCTCACCCTCTCGCTGTCTCTCTCACTCTCCCGCTGTCTCTCTCTCACTCTCCCGCTGTCTCTCTCACCCTCTCCCGCTGTCTCTCTCACCCTCTCCCGCTGTCTCTCTCACCCTCTCCCGCTGTCTCTCTCACCCTCTCCCGCTGTCTCTCTCACCCTCTCCCGCTGTCTCTCTCTCACACTCTCCCGCTGTCTCTCTCACCCTCTCCCGCTGTCTCTCTCACCCTCTCCCGCTGTCTCTCTCACCCTCTCCCGCTGTCTCTCTCACCCTCTCCCGCTGTCTCTCTCACCCTCTCCCGCTGTCTCTCTCACCCTCTCCCGCTGTCTCTCTCACCCTCTCCCGCTGTCTCTCTCACCCCCTCCCGCTGTCTCTCTCACCCTCTCCCGCTGTCTCTCTCACACCCTCCCGCTGTCTCTCTCACCCTCTCCCGCTGTCTCTCTATCCCCTCTCCCGCTGTCTCTCTCACCCCTCTCCCGCTGTCTCTCTCTCACCCTCTCCCGCTGTCTCTCTCACCCTCTCCCGCTGTCTCTCTCACCCCCTCCCGCTGTCTCTCTCACCCTCTCCCGCTGTCTCTCTCACCCTCTCCCGCTGTCTCTCTCACCCCCTCCCGCTGTCTCTCTCACCCTCTCCCGCTGTCTCTCTCACCCTCTCTCTCACCCTCTCCCGCTGTCTCTCTCTCACACTCTCCCGCTGTCTCTCTCACCCTCTCCCGCTGTCTCTCTCACCCTCTCCCGCTGTCTCTCTCTCACCCTCTCCCGCTGTCTCTCTCACCCTCTCCCGCTGTCTCTCTCTCACCCTCTCCCGCTGTCTCTCTCACCCTCTCCCGCTGTCTCTCTCACCCTCTCCCGCTGTCTCTCTCACCCCCTCCCGCTGTCTCTCTCACCCTCTCCCGCTGTCTCTCTCACCCCCTCCCGCTGTCTCTCTCACCCCCTCCCGCTGTCTCTCTCACACCCTCCCGCTGTCTCTCACCCTCTCCCGCTGTCTCTCTATCCCCTCTCCCGCTGTCTCTCTATCCCCTCTCCCGCTGTCTCTCTCACACCCTCCCGCTGTCTCTCTCACCCTCTCCCGCTGTCTCTCTCACCCTCTCCCGCTGTCTCTCTCACCCTCTCCCGCTGTCTCTCTCACACCCTCCCGCTGTCTCTCACCCTCTCCCGCTGTCTCTCTATCCCCTCTCCCGCTGTCTCTCTATCCCCTCTCCCGCTGTCTCTCTCACTCTCGCTGTCTCTCTCACTCTCCCGCTGTCTCTCTCACACTCTCCCGCTGTCTCTCTCTCACACTCTCCCGCTGTCTCTCTCTCACACTCTCCCGCTGTCTCTCTCTCACACTCTCCCGCTGTCTCTCTCTCACCCTCTCCCGCTGTCTCTCTCACCCTCTCCCGCTGTCTCTCTCACCCTCTCTCTCACCCTCTCCCGCTGTCTCTCTCATACTCTCCTGCTGTCTCTCTCTCACCCTCTCCCGCTGTCTCTCTCACACTCTCCCGCTGTCTCTCTCACCCTCTCCCGCTGTCTCTCTCACCCTCTCCCGCTGTCTCTCTCACCCTCTCCCGCTGTCTCTCTCACCCTCTCCCGCTGTCTCTCTCACCCTCTCGCTGTCTCTCTCACTCTCCCGCTGTCTCTCTCTCACTCTCTCACACTCTCCCGCTGTCTCTCTCTCACCCTCCCGCTGTCTCTTCTGTTGGTTTCTTTCCCGGATTTTCTCATTTCTCTTCTGGAGTTTCCTCCGCAGCAGCTTCATCTGGAGATCCGCCATCCTGCGCACACGTGGGAGCGACGGGACGTGACGTCACCAAGTTACGGGTCCTAACACGTGACTGAGCTGTCCAGTGTAATGCCTGATAATAGAGTGAGGGGTCCTGACGGGTGACTGAGCTGTTCGGTGTAATGCCTGATAATAGAGTGAGGGGTCCTGACGGGTGACTGAGCTGTCCTGTGTAATGCCTGATAATAGAGTGAGGGGTCCCGACGGGTGACTGAACTGTCTTGTGTAATGCCTGATAAACGAGTGAGGGGTCCTGACTGGTGACTGAGCTGTCCTGTGTAATGCCTGATAAACGAGTGAGGGGTCCTGATTCACCTTCTCCAACCAAAAATGTAGGCGACTTTACAGTGTACCAATCGGTGTGGTGCTGGGGGAGGGGCTTCAGGCGGCGCAATGGTTTGCTTACGTCATGCCGTGATGCGCAGACATTTTTGCATGGTGAGGAATAAACAAGCAAATCCGACCATTTTAATTTTTCCAGCAATGCGGGTCAGGGTATGTGCACGCGCACTAATTACGTCAGTAATGGACGGACGTATTTCGGCCGCAAGTCCCGTACCGAACACAGTGCAGGGAGCCGGGCTCCTGGTATCATAGTTATGTACGACGCTAGGAGTCCCTGCCTCTCCGTGGAACTGCTGTCCCGTACTGAAAACATGATTACAGTATGGGACAGTTGTCCTGCAGCAAGGCAGGGACTCCTAGCATCGTACATAACTATGATACTAGGAGCCCGGCTCCATGCACTGTGTTCGGTCTGGGACTTCCGCCCGAAATACGTCCGTCCATTACAGACGTAATTAGTGTGTGTGAACATAGCCTAATACTGCGACGTGGCACGGAAACGACCTTTATAGTTAATGAAGAGCATTTGGCTTCCATTTTCCTCCACAATCCTAAATTATCACCAATCCACAGGAGCGGTAATCATTTTCTGATCGCTGAAGACCCCACCGATCATGAGGAGAAGAAACCTGAACCCCTCGTGCCTGTGTGCGCCACCGCTCCAATCAAAGCGTCCGGCGATAACGGAAAACGACATTCACTGCACTCGGCTGTTTCCATGACTCATAGACATAGAAGAAAGCGGCGGCAACGCATGGCCAACCACCGAGCGCTCAATGTCCTCACTGATATAAACCCTGAAATGTGACCATCATAGTCCAGTCCAGCAGTGACCATCATAGTCCAGCCCAGTAGTGACCATCATAGTCCAGCCCAGTAGTGACCATCATAGTCCAGCCCAGCAGTGACCATCATAGTCCAGCCCAGTAGTGACCATCATAGTCCAGCCCAGTAGTGACCATCATAGTCCAGCCCAGCAGTGACCATCATAGTCCAGCCCAGTAGTGACCATCATAGTCCAGCCCAGTAGTGACCATCATAGTCCAGCCCAGTAGTGACCATCATAGTCCAGCCCAGCAGTGACCATCATAGTCCAGCCCAGTAGTGACCATCATAGTCCAGCCCAGCAGTGACCATCATAGTCCAGCCCAGCAGTGACCATCATAGTCCAGTCCAGCAGTGACCATCATAGTCCAGTCTAGTAGTGACCATCATAGTCCAGTCCAGCAGTGACCATCATAGTCCAGTCCAGCAGTGACCATCATAGTCCAGCCCAGTAGTGACCATCATAGTCCAGCCCAGTAGTGACCATCATAGTCCAGCCCAGTAGTGACCATCATAGTCCAGCCCAGCAGTGACCATCATAGTCCAGCCCAGCAGTGACCATCATAGTCCAGTCCAGCAGTGACCATCATAGTCCAGTCTAGTAGTGACCATCATAGTCCAGTCCAGCAGTGACCATCATAGTCCAGTCCAGTAGTGACCATCATAGTCCAGCCCAGTAGTGACCATCATAGTCCAGTCTAGTAGTGACCATCGTAGTCCAGTCCAGCAGTGACCATCATAGTCCAGTCCAGCAGTGACCATCATAGTCCAGCCCATCAGTGACCATCATAGTCCAGTCCAGCAGTGACCATCATAGTCCAGTCCAGCAGTGACCATCATAGTCCAGTCCAGCAGTGCCCATCATAGTCCAGTCCAGCAGTGACCATCATAGTCCAGTCCAGCAGTGACCATCATAGTCCAGTCCAGCAGTGACCATCATAGTCCAATCCAGTAGTGACCATCGTAGTCCAGCCCAGCAGTGACCATCATAGTCCAGTCCAGTAGTGACCATCATAGTCCAGTCCAGCAGTGACCATCATAGTCCAGCCCAGTAGTGACCATCATAGTCCAGCCCAGCAGTGACCATCATAGTCCAGTCCAGTAGTGACCATCATAGTCCAGTCCAGCAGTGACCATCATAGTCCAGCCCAGTAGTGACCATCATAGTCCAGCCCAGCAGTGACCATCATAGTCCAGTAGTGACCATCATAGTCCAGTCTAGTAGTGACCATCATAGTCCAGTCCAGTAGTGACCATCATAGTCCAGTCCAGTAGTGACCATCATAGTCCAGTCTAGTAGTGACCATCATAGTCCAGCCCAGTAGTGACCATCATAGTCCAGTAGTGACCATCATAGTCCAGCCCAGCAGTGACCATCATAGTCCAGTAGTGACCATCATAGTCCAGTCTAGTAGTGACCATCATAGTCCAGTCTAGTAGTGACCATCATAGTCCAGCCCAGTAGTGACCATCATAGTGCAGCCCAGTAGTGACCATCATAGTCCAGCCCAGTAGTGACCATCATAGTCCAGCCCAGTAGTGACCATCATAGTCCAGCCCAGTAGTGACCATCGTAGTCCAGCCCAGTAGTGACCATCGTAGTCCAGCCCAGTAGTGACCATCATAGTCCAGTCCAGCAGTGACCATCATAGTCCAGTCCAGCAGTGACCATCATAGTCCAGTCCAGTAGTGACCATCGTAGTCCAGCCCAGCAGTGACCATCATAGTCCAGTCCAGTAGTGACCATCATAGTCCAGTCCAGCAGTGACCATCATAGTCCAGCCCAGTAGTGACCATCATAGTCCAGCCCAGCAGTGACCATCATAGTCCAGTCCAGTAGTGACCATCATAGTCCAGTCCAGCAGTGACCATCATAGTCCAGCCCAGTAGTGACCATCATAGTCCAGCCCAGCAGTGACCATCATAGTCCAGTAGTGACCATCATAGTCCAGTCTAGTAGTGACCAACATAGTCCAGTCCAGTAGTGACCATCATAGTCCAGTCCAGTAGTGACCATCATAGTCCAGTCTAGTAGTGACCATCATAGTCCAGCCCAGTAGTGACCATCATAGTCCAGTAGTGACCATCATAGTCCAGCCCAGCAGTGACCATCATAGTCCAGTAGTGACCATCATAGTCCAGTCTAGTAGTGACCATCATAGTCCAGTCCAGTAGTGACCATCATAGTCCAGCCCAGTAGTGACCATCAAAGTCCAGTCCAGTAGTGACCATCATAGTCCAGTCTAGTAGTGACCATCATAGTCCAGCCCAGCAGTGACCATCATAGTCCAGCCCAGTAGTGACCATCATAGTCCAGTCTAGTAGTGACCATCATAGTCCAGCCCAGTAGTGACCATCATAGTCCAGCCCAGTAGTGACCATCGTAGTCCAGCCCAGTAGTGACCATCGTAGTCCAGCCCAGTAGTGACCATCATAGTCCAGCCCAGTAGTGACCATCGTAGTCCAGCCCAGTAGTGACCATCATAGTCCAGCCCAGTAGTGACCATCGTAGTCCAGCCCAGTAGTGACCATCGTAGTCCAGCCCAGTAGTGACCATCATAGTCCAGCCCAGTAGTGACCATCATAGTCCAGTCTAGTAGTGACCATCATAGTCCAGTCCAGTAGTGACCATCATAGTCCAGTCCAGCAGTGACCATCATAGTCCAGTCTAGTAGTGACCATCATAGTCTAGTCCAGTAGTGACCATCATAGTCCAGTCCAGCAGTGACCATCATAGTCCAGTCCAGCAGTGACCATCATAGTCCAGTCTAGTAGTGACCATCATAGTCCAGCCCAGCAGTGACCATCATAGTCCAGTCCAGTAGTGACCATCATAGTCCAGTCCAGCAGTGACCATCATAGTCCAGCCCAGTAGTGACCATCATAGTCCAGTAGTGACCATCATAGTCCAGCCCAGCAGTGACCATCATAGTCCAGTAGTGACCATCATAGTCCAGTCTAGTAGTGACCATCATAGTCCAGTCCAGTAGTGACCATCATAGTCCAGTCCAGTAGTGACCATCATAGTCCAGCCCAGTAGTGACCATCATAGTCCAGTCTATTAGTGACCATCATAGTCCAGTCTAGTAGTGACCATCATAGTCCAGTCTAGTAGTGACCATCATAGTCCAGTCCAGTAGTGACCATCATAGTCCAGTCCAGCAGTGACCATCATAGTCCAGCCCAGTAGTGACCATCATAGTCCAGTCTAGTAGTGACCATCATAGTCCAGCCCAGCAGTGACCATCATAGTCCAGCCCAGTAGTGACCATCATAGTCCAGTCTAGTAGTGACCATCATAGTCCAGCCCAGTAGTGACCATCGTAGTCCAGCCCAGTAGTGACCATCATAGTCCAGCCCAGTAGTGACCATCATAGTCCAGCCCAGTAGTGACCATCGTAGTCCAGCCCAGTAGTGACCATTATAGTCCAGCCCAGTAGTGACCATCGTAGTCCAGCCCAGTAGTGACCATCGTAGTCCAGCCCAGTAGTGACCATCATAGTCCAGCCCAGTAGTGACCATCATAGTCCAGTCTAGTAGTGACCATCATAGTCCAGTCCAGTAGTGACCATCATAGTCCAGTCCAGCAGTGACCATCATAGTCCAGTCTAGTAGTGACCATCATAGTCCAGTCCAGTAGTGACCATCATAGTCCAGTCCAGCAGTGACCATCATAGTCCAGTCCAGCAGTGACCATCATAGTCCAGTCTAGTAGTGACCATCATAGTCCAGCCCAGCAGTGACCATCATAGTCCAGTCCAGTAGTGACCATCATAGTCCAGTCCAGCAGTGACCATCATAGTCCAGTCTAGTAGTGACCATCATAGTCCAGTCCAGCAGTGACCATCATAGTCCAGCCCAGTAGTGACCATCATAGTCCAGCCCAGCAGTGACCATCATAGTCCAGTAGTGACCATCATAGTCCAGTCTAGTAGTGACCATCATAGTCCAGTCCAGTAGTGACCATCATAGTCCAGTCCAGTAGTGACCATCATAGTCCAGTCTAGTAGTGACCATCATAGTCCAGCCCAGTAGTGACCATCATAGTCCAGTAGTGACCATCATAGTCCAGCCCAGCAGTGACCATCATAGTCCAGTAGTGACCATCATAGTCCAGTCTAGTAGTGACCATCATAGTCCAGTCCAGTAGTGACCATCATAGTCCAGCCCAGTAGTGACCATCATAGTCCAGTCTATTAGTGACCATCATAGTCCAGTCTAGTAGTGACCATCAAAGTCCAGTCCAGTAGTGACCATCATAGTCCAGTCCAGCAGTGACCATCATAGTCCAGCCCAGTAGTGACCATCATAGTCCAGTCTAGTAGTGACCATCATAGTCCAGCCCAGCAGTGACCATCATAGTCCAGCCCAGTAGTGACCATCATAGTCCAGTCTAGTAGTGACCATCATAGTCCAGCCCAGTAGTGACCATCATAGTCCAGCCCAGTAGTGACCATCGTAGTCCAGCCCAGTAGTGACCATCGTAGTCCAGCCCAGTAGTGACCATCATAGTCCAGCCCAGTAGTGACCATCATAGTCCAGCCCAGTAGTGACCATCGTAGTCCAGCCCAGTAGTGACCATCATAGTCCAGCCCAGTAGTGACCATCGTAGTCCAGCCCAGTAGTGACCATCGTAGTCCAGCCCAGTAGTGACCATCATAGTCCAGCCCAGTAGTGACCATCATAGTCCAGTCTAGTAGTGACCATCATAGTCCAGTCCAGTAGTGACCATCATAGTCCAGTCCAGCAGTGACCATCATAGTCCAGTCTAGTAGTGACCATCATAGTCCAGTCCAGTAGTGACCATCATAGTCCAGTCCAGCAGTGACCATCATAGTCCAGTCCAGCAGTGACCATCATAGTCCAGTCTAGTAGTGACCATCATAGTCCAGCCCAGCAGTGACCATCATAGTCCAGTCCAGCAGTGACGATCATAGTCCAGCCCAGTAGTGACCATCATAGTCCAGTAGTGACCATCATAGTCCAGCCCAGCAGTGACCATCATAGTCCAGTAGTGACCATCATAGTCCAGTCTAGTAGTGACCATCATAGTCCAGTCCAGTAGTGACCATCATAGTCCAGTCCAGTAGTGACCATCATAGTCCAGCCCAGTAGTGACCATCATAGTCCAGTCTATTAGTGACCATCATAGTCCAGTCTAGTAGTGACCATCATAGTCCAGTCTAGTAGTGACCATCATAGTCCAGTCCAGTAGTGACCATCATAGTCCAGTCCAGCAGTGACCATCATAGTCCAGCCCAGTAGTGACCATCATAGTCCAGTCTAGTAGTGACCATCATAGTCCAGTCCAGTAGTGACCATCATAGTCCAGTCCAGCAGTGACCATCATAGTCCAGTCTAGTAGTGACCATCATAGTCTAGTCCAGTAGTGACCATCATAGTCCAGTCCAGCAGTGACCATCATAGTCCAGTCCAGCAGTGACCATCATAGTCCAGTCTAGTAGTGACCATCATAGTCCAGCCCAGCAGTGACCATCATAGTCCAGTCCAGTAGTGACCATCATAGTCCAGTCCAGCAGTGACCATCATAGTCCAGCCCAGTAGTGACCATCATAGTCCAGTAGTGACCATCATAGTCCAGCCCAGCAGTGACCATCATAGTCCAGTAGTGACCATCATAGTCCAGTCTAGTAGTGACCATCATAGTCCAGTCCAGTAGTGACCATCATAGTCCAGTCCAGTAGTGACCATCATAGTCCAGCCCAGTAGTGACCATCATAGTCCAGTCTATTAGTGACCATCATAGTCCAGTCTAGTAGTGACCATCATAGTCCAGTCTAGTAGTGACCATCATAGTCCAGTCCAGTAGTGACCATCATAGTCCAGTCCAGCAGTGACCATCATAGTCCAGCCCAGTAGTGACCATCATAGTCCAGTCTAGTAGTGACCATCATAGTCCAGCCCAGCAGTGACCATCATAGTCCAGCCCAGTAGTGACCATCATAGTCCAGTCTAGTAGTGACCATCATAGTCCAGCCCAGTAGTGACCATCGTAGTCCAGCCCAGTAGTGACCATCATAGTCCAGCCCAGTAGTGACCATCATAGTCCAGCCCAGTAGTGACCATCGTAGTCCAGCCCAGTAGTGACCATTATAGTCCAGCCCAGTAGTGACCATCGTAGTCCAGCCCAGTAGTGACCATCGTAGTCCAGCCCAGTAGTGACCATCATAGTCCAGCCCAGTAGTGACCATCATAGTCCAGTCTAGTAGTGACCATCATAGTCCAGTCCAGTAGTGACCATCATAGTCCAGTCCAGCAGTGACCATCATAGTCCAGTCTAGTAGTGACCATCATAGTCCAGTCCAGTAGTGACCATCATAGTCCAGTCCAGCAGTGACCATCATAGTCCAGTCCAGCAGTGACCATCATAGTCCAGTCTAGTAGTGACCATCATAGTCCAGCCCAGCAGTGACCATCATAGTCCAGTCCAGTAGTGACCATCATAGTCCAGTCCAGCAGTGACCATCATAGTCCAGTCTAGTAGTGACCATCATAGTCCAGTCCAGCAGTGACCATCATAGTCCAGCCCAGTAGTGACCATCATAGTCCAGCCCAGCAGTGACCATCATAGTCCAGTAGTGACCATCATAGTCCAGTCTAGTAGTGACCATCATAGTCCAGTCCAGTAGTGACCATCATAGTCCAGTCCAGTAGTGACCATCATAGTCCAGTCTAGTAGTGACCATCATAGTCCAGCCCAGTAGTGACCATCATAGTCCAGTAGTGACCATCATAGTCCAGCCCAGCAGTGACCATCATAGTCCAGTAGTGACCATCATAGTCCAGTCTAGTAGTGACCATCATAGTCCAGTCCAGTAGTGACCATCATAGTCCAGCCCAGTAGTGACCATCATAGTCCAGTCTATTAGTGACCATCATAGTCCAGTCTAGTAGTGACCATCAAAGTCCAGTCCAGTAGTGACCATCATAGTCCAGTCCAGCAGTGACCATCATAGTCCAGCCCAGTAGTGACCATCATAGTCCAGTCTAGTAGTGACCATCATAGTCCAGCCCAGCAGTGACCATCATAGTCCAGCCCAGTAGTGACCATCATAGTCCAGTCTAGTAGTGACCATCATAGTCCAGCCCAGTAGTGACCATCATAGTCCAGCCCAGTAGTGACCATCGTAGTCCAGCCCAGTAGTGACCATCGTAGTCCAGCCCAGTAGTGACCATCATAGTCCAGCCCAGTAGTGACCATCATAGTCCAGCCCAGTAGTGACCATCGTAGTCCAGCCCAGTAGTGACCATCATAGTCCAGCCCAGTAGTGACCATCGTAGTCCAGCCCAGTAGTGACCATCGTAGTCCAGCCCAGTAGTGACCATCATAGTCCAGCCCAGTAGTGACCATCATAGTCCAGTCTAGTAGTGACCATCATAGTCCAGTCCAGTAGTGACCATCATAGTCCAGTCCAGCAGTGACCATCATAGTCCAGTCTAGTAGTGACCATCATAGTCCAGTCCAGTAGTGACCATCATAGTCCAGTCCAGCAGTGACCATCATAGTCCAGTCCAGCAGTGACCATCATAGTCCAGTCTAGTAGTGACCATCATAGTCCAGCCCAGCAGTGACCATCATAGTCCAGTCCAGTAGTGACCATCACAGTCCAGTCCAGCAGTGACCATCATAGTCCAGCCCAGTAGTGACCATCATAGTCCAGTAGTGACCATCATAGTCCAGCCCAGCAGTGACCATCATAGTCCAGTAGTGACCATCATAGTCCAGTCTAGTAGTGACCATCATAGTCCAGTCCAGTAGTGACCATCATAGTCTAGTCCAGTAGTGACCATCATAGTCCAGCCCAGTAGTGACCATCATAGTCCAGTCTATTAGTGACCATCATAGTCCAGTCTAGTAGTGACCATCATAGTCCAGTCTAGTAGTGACCATCATAGTCCAGTCCAGTAGTGACCATCATAGTCCAGTCCAGCAGTGACCATCATAGTCCAGCCCAGTAGTGACCATCATAGTCCAGTCTAGTAGTGACCATCATAGTCCAGCCCAGCAGTGACCATCATAGTCCAGCCCAGTAGTGACCATCATAGTCCAGTCTAGTAGTGACCATCATAGTCCAGCCCAGTAGTGACCATCGTAGTCCAGCCCAGTAGTGACCATCATAGTCCAGCCCAGTAGTGACCATCATAGTCCAGCCCAGTAGTGACCATCGTAGTCCAGCCCAGTAGTGACCATTATAGTCCAGCCCAGTAGTGACCATCGTAGTCCAGCCCAGTAGTGACCATCGTAGTCCAGCCCAGTAGTGACCATCATAGTCCAGCCCAGTAGTGACCATCATAGTCCAGTCTAGTAGTGACCATCATAGTCCAGTCCAGTAGTGACCATCATAGTCCAGTCCAGCAGTGACCATCATAGTCCAGTCTAGTAGTGACCATCATAGTCCAGTCCAGTAGTGACCATCATAGTCCAGTCCAGCAGTGACCATCATAGTCCAGTCCAGCAGTGACCATCATAGTCCAGTCTAGTAGTGACCATCATAGTCCAGCCCAGCAGTGACCATCATAGTCCAGTCCAGTAGTGACCATCATAGTCCAGTCCAGCAGTGACCATCATAGTCCAGTCTAGTAGTGACCATCATAGTCCAGTCCAGCAGTGACCATCATAGTCCAGCCCAGCAGTGACCATCATAGTCCAGTCCAGTAGTGACCATCATAGTCCAGTCCAGTAGTGACCATTATAGTCCAGTCCAGCAGTGACCATCATAGTCCAGTCCAGCAGTGACCATCATAGTCCAGTCTAGTAGTGACCATCATAGTCCAGTCTAGTAGTGACCATCATAGTCCAGTCCAGTAGTGACCATCATAGTCCAGTCCAGCAGTGACCATCATAGTCCAGTCCAGCAGTGACCATCATAGTCCAGTCTAGTAGTGACCATCATAGTCCAGTCCAGCAGTGACCATCATAGTCCAGTCCAGCAGTGACCATCATAGTCCAGTCTAGTAGTGACCATCGTAGTCCAGTCCAGTAGTGACCATCATAGTCCAGTCTAGTAGTGACCATCGTAGTCCAGTCTCCTCGCACAGGTTCCCCCACTTTTATCTCCTTTCATGTTCCTCTCGTGCATCGAGCTCTTAAATATTTATAGGAGATGAAAGCGTTTCTGGAGGGTCAGGAGAAAAGAGCACCGTAATTTCAGCTGTAATGGCACGTGCAGGCGTCTTTCGCTGCGTCCATTACGGACGTAATTGGAGCTTTTTTTCTATGGAGTCCATGGAAAACGGCTCCATTTACGTCTGAAGAAGTGACAGGCACTTCTTTGACGCGGGCGTCTTTTTTACGCGCCGCCTTTTGACAGCGGCGCGTAAAAAAAATGACCGTCGGCACAGAACATCGTAAGACCCATTTAAATGAATGGGCAGATGTTTGCCAACGCTTTTGAGCTGCATTTTCGGATGTAATTCAATGCTAAAACGCCCGAATTACGTCCGTAAATAGGTTGTGTGAACCCAGCCTTAGTGACCCCCCCGGCTGCTAGTGCTGCATTGTTGGGTCACTTAGGAGACCCAGCGATGCATCTGAAAGCTGCGGACCATCGGCCATGAGAAGTTTGCGGGGGGGGGGGGGGCCAATAAGAACTTTTGCATCGGGGCCCATTAGCCTTTAGCTACGCCCCTGAGCAGAACGTATCACAATGGCATCATTTTTTGCTAATAATTTAAGGGAATTTCTCTCCTAATAGGTAAGGTTGTCAGGTGTATTAATAGGTTTGTCCAGAGATCTAAATTCATTCCCTACCAGGGCGGAAAAAGTTTCCAAAAAGGAACCAATGGTGATGCAGAGGATAGAAGCACGATTTAGGCTTTAAATCCGTGGTAATTATTAATGAAGGAGTATTCTGTGCAATAGGTTCTGAAATAGGGACTAATGTTGGGAGCATTGGGATCATTTTGGCCATAGAAAAATGCCTGATAAGGGTTAACTTACGGACAAACCTATTTAGGTCCATAAACAGGTCAAAAGTATTAGGTGGCGAAACGGGACAGAAGGAGAGACCCTTCCTAAGCAAGCTGATCTCATGTATGTTAAACTTGTATGAGGATAAATTAAAAAGTTTGACCTTTAATGGTTGGTCCGATATTTCTTTAGATCGGTTGAGAGGGTCGTTTTGTTACGTTTGCGACCTCTTCTTCTTCCTCTGTATCTAACTTTCTTTTGGTTGATATTTTTTGGACCAATGGGAAAAAATGAGTAATTGTTTGTACTTTCGGACATACGAGATATGTTATGAGGTGATCGTCGCTGTTGATGGTTGGCGTGATAGGTGGCATTGTTAATTGAGAGGGAAGTCCTAAAAAAGAAGTAGTAGCATCCATGAATGATATAGGAGCTAAAGGAGGGGGATCAGATGTGACACATAATACATCATTGGAAGGTGACGTGGAGTGAACCCCGTATAAAACCTGTATGCCGGATAGTCAAATTACATTTTTAACTAAATGCGTTGATTTTATTCTCAATCACAATTCTTTTAGTTTTGATAATAAATATTTTAACCAAATGAAAGGGTGCGCTATGGGCTCGAGGTTCGCACCTTCATATGCCAATCTGTATATGGGATATTTTGAAGATTGTTATATCTATCAGGATCACCCTTTTAAAAGTAATATTTTATTCTATAAACGTTATATTGACGACCTTCTTTTCATTTGGTTGGGTAATGAGGCAGAGGCTACATCTTTCATGGAGTCTAAATCAGAACCGTTTAGGATTGTCCTTTACCCAAACCTTCTCTACCATGTCTATTGACTTTTTAGACCTGACCATTGCTTTTGACATCATTACTAATAAGTTTATAGCAAAGACACATTTCAAATCTGTGGATGTCAACAGTTACATACATTTTAATAGTGCTCACTATCCCCCATGGATAAAAAATGTTCCCTTCGGACAATTTAGAAGGGTTAGAAAAAACTGCACGACTAATATGGACTTCCTGGAGGAATGAAATCTACTAGAAAAAAGATTCAAAGAAAATTTTTTCCTTTGAGTCTTATCAAAGGGGCACGTCTTAAGGCTGCCCAACGATCACAAGAATCTTGCATTGAGCAGAAAATAGGCAAAAAAGAGAACCAGAATTTCAGTAATAATTTTATCACCTCATTTAATAGTGGAAACAAAAAAATCCGGGAGGTTTTGGATAAGCCTTGGCATATCCTGAAGAGCGATCCCTTTTTAAAGGCTGAGTTACCGGACAGACCAATTGTCACTTTCAGACGCTCTAAGTCTCTTAAAAATATTTTAGCACCAAGCAGATTAGGGAGCTCCACGGTACCTTGCTCTACCTTGCTCTACCCTGCTCTACCTTGCTCTACCTTGCTCTACCTTGCTCTACCCTGCTCTACCTTGCTCTACCTTGCTCTACCCTGCTCTACCTTGCTCTACCTTGCTCTACCTTGCTCTACCTTGCCCTACCTTGCTCTACCCTGCTCTACCTTGCTCTACCCTGCTCTACCTTGCTCTACCTTGCTCTACCTTGCTCTACCTTGCTCTACCCTGTTCTACCTTGCTCTACCCTGCTCTACCTTGCTCTACCTTGCTCTACCTTGCTCTACCCTGCTCTACCTTGCTCTACCTTGCTCTACCTTGCTCTACCCTGCTCTACCTTGCTCTACCTTGCTCTACCCTGCTCTACCTTGCTCTACCTTGCTCTACCTTGCTCTACCCTGCTCTACCTTGCTCTACCTTGCTCTACCCTGCTCTACCTTGCTCTACCTTGCTCTACCTTGCTCTACTCTGCTCTACCTTGCTCTACCTTGCTCTACCTTGCTCTACCCTGCTCTACCTTGCTCCCTAAGACTCTTGGTTCTTATAAATGTGGTCGTCAGCGTTGCATGTGTTGCACTAATATGGCTCACAAAGACACCACCTTTACATCCACAGTAACCAAGGAACCCTTTACTATTAGGAGCTCCTATGTAATCTATATGCTGGAATGTCCCTGCCATCTACAATATATTGGTCGCACAACACAATGCCTATGGACAAGGATCAATAACCATAGGTTCAATATGAATACGGGCTTTATGAAGCAGCGTCTCCCGTCACTTTTCTACCACACATAGCAGCCTACTTGGTAACATACTTATCCCACCTATAGAACAGAGTCCACTTAATGTCACTAATAGATTCAGTAAGCTGAAACAGCGTGAAAATTATTGGAGTTTTAAAATGAAGACCCTCCAACCAGATGGTCTGAATGATCTATCAGAATCAACCCTAGAGTAAAATCCTATTAGTGCGTTGTTACTATTGAAAGATCGTTACTTTGAAGTCCTATTCTTTTTTTCTCCTTTTACCAGTATTCTCATACAAATGATCAGTGGTCCCTCCTTCCGGTATGCCCACTGATACACTTACCACTTGGGTATAATTTATGGCACCCTGTTAGCCCTCCTTCCGGTATGCCCACTGATACATTTACCACTTGGGTATAATTTATGGCACCCTGTTAGCCCTCCTTCCGGTATGCCCACTGATACTCTTACCACTTGGTTATAATTTATGGCACCCTGTTAGCCCCCCTTCCGGTATGCCCACTGATACACTTACCACTTGGTTATAATTTATGGCACCCTGTTAGCCCTCCTTCCGGTATGCCCACTGATAGATTTACCACTTGGTTATAATTTATGGCACCCTGTTAGCCCTCCTTCCGGTATGCCCACTGATACACTTACCACTTGGTTATAATTTATGGCACCCTGTTAGCCCTCCTTCCGGTATGCCCACTGATACATTTACCACTTGGTTATAATTTATGGCACCCTGTTAGCCCTCCTTCCGGTATGCCCACTGTTACACTTACCACTTGGTTATAATTTATGGCACCCTGTTAGCCCTCCTTCAGGTATGCCCACTGATACATTTACCACTTGGTTATAATTTATGGCACCCTGTTAGCCCTCCTTCCGGTATGCCCACTGATACACTTACCACTTGGTTATAATTTATGGCACCCTGTTAGCCCTCCTTCCGGTATGCCCACTGATACACTTACCACTTGGTTATAATTTATGGCACCCTGTTAGCCCTCCTTCCGGTATGCCCACTGATACACTTACCACTTGGTTATAATTTATGGCACCCTGTTAGCCCTCCTTCCGGTATGCCCACTGATACATTTACCACTTGGTTATAATTTATGGCTCCCTGTTAGCCCTCCTTCCGGTATGCCCACTGATACATTTACCACTTGGTTATAATTTATGGCACCCTGTTAGCCCTCCTTCCGGCATGCCCACTGATACATTTACCACTTGGTTATAATTTATGGCACCCTGTTAGCCCTCCTTCCGGTATGCCCACTGATACATTTACCACTTGGTTATAATTTATGGCACCCTGTTAGCCCTCCTTTCCGGTATGCCCACTGATACACTTACCACTTGGTTATAATTTATGGCACCCTGTTAGCCCTCCTTCCGGTATGCCCACTGATACACTTACCACTTGGTTATAATTTATGGCACCCTGTTAGCCCTCCTTCCGGTATGCCCACTGATAAATTTACCACTTGGTTATAATTTATGGCACCCTGTTAGCCCTCCTTCCGGTATGCCCACTGATACACTTACCACTTGGTTATAATTTATGGCACCCTGTAAGCCCTCCTTCCGGTATGCCCACTGATACATTTACCACTTGGTTATAATTTATGGCACCCTGTTAGCCCTCCTTCCGGTATGCCCACTGATACACTTACCACTTGGTTATAATTTATGGCACCCTGTTAGCCCCCCTTCCGGTATGCCCACTGATACACTTACCACTTGGGTATAATTTATAGCACCCTGTTAGCCCTCCTTCCGGTATGCCCACTGATACACTTACCACTTGGTTATAATTTATGGCATCCTGTTAGCCCTCCTTCCGGTATGCCCACTGATACACTTACCACTTGGGTATAATTTATGGCACCCTGTTAGCCCTCCTTCCGGTATGCCCACTGATACATTTACCACTTGGGTATAATTTATGGCACCCTGTTAGCCCTCCTTCCGGTATGCCCACTGATACTCTTACCACTTGGTTATAATTTATGGCACCCTGTTAGCCCCCCTTCCGGTATGCCCACTGATACACTTACCACTTGGTTATAATTTATGGCACCCTGTTAGCCCTCCTTCCGGTATGCCCACTGATAGATTTACCACTTGGTTATAATTTATGGCACCCTGTTAGCCCTCCTTCCGGTATGCCCACTGTTACACTTACCACTTGGTTATAATTTATGGCACCCTGTTAGCCCTCCTTCCGGTATGCCCACTGATACATTTACCACTTGATTATAATTTATGGCACCCTGTTAGCCCTCATTCAGGTATGCCCACTGATACACTTACCACTTGGGTATAATTTATGGCACCCTGTTTGCCCTCCTTCCGGTATGCCCACTGATACACTTACCACTTGGTTATAATTTATGGCACCCTGTTAGCCCTCCTTCCGGTATGCCCACTGATACATTTACCACTTGGGTATAATTTATGGCACCCTGTTAGCCCTCCTTCCGGTATGCCCACTGATACACTTACCACTTGGTTATAATTTATGGCACCCTGTTAGCCCTCCTTCCGGTATGCCCACTGATACACTTACCACTTGGGTATAATTTATGGCACCCTGTTAGCCCTCCTTCCGGTATGCCCACTGATACATTTACCACTTGGGTATAATTTATGGCACCCTGTTAGCCCTCCTTCCGGTATGCCCACTGATACACTTACCACTTGGTTATAATTTATGGCACCCTGTTAGCCCTCCTTCCGGTATGCCCACTGATACATTTACCACTTGGTTATAATTTATGGCACCCTGTTAGCCCTCCTTCCGGTATGCCCACTGTTACACTTACCACTTGGTTATAATTTATGGCACCCTGTTAGCCCTCCTTCAGGTATGCCCACTGATACATTTACCACTTGGTTATAATTTATGGCACCCTGTTTGCCCTCCTTCCGGTATGCCCACTGATACACTTACCACTTGGTTATAATTTATGGCACCCTGTTAGCCCTCTTTCCGGTATGCCCACTGATACATTTACCACTTGGGTATAATTTATGGCACCCTGTTAGCCCTCCTTCCGGTATGCCCACTGATACACTTACCACTTGGTTATAATTTATGGCACCCTGTTAGCCCTCCTTCCGGTATGCCCACTGATACACTTACCACTTGGGTATAATTTATGGCACCCTGTTAGCCCTCCTTCCGGTATGCCCACTGATACATTTACCACTTGGGTATAATTTATGGCACCCTGTTAGCCCTCCTTCCGGTATGCCCACTGATACACTTACCACTTGGTTATAATTTATGGCACCCTGTTAGCCCTCCTTCCGGTATGCCCACTGATACATTTACCACTTGGTTATAATTTATGGCACCCTGTTAGCCCTCCTTCCGGTATGCCCACTGTTACACTTACCACTTGGTTATAATTTATGGCACCCTGTTAGCCCTCCTTCAGGTATGCCCACTGATACATTTACCACTTGGTTATAATTTATGGCACCCTGTTAGCCCTCCTTCCGGTATGCCCACTGATACACTTACCACTTGGTTATAATTTATGGCACCCTGTTAGCCCTCCTTCCGGTATGCCCACTGATACACTTACCACTTGGTTATAATTTATGGCACCCTGTTAGCCCTCCTTCTGGTATGCCCACTGATACACTTACCACTTGGTTATAATTTATGGCACCCTGTTAGCCCTCCTTCCGGTATGCCCACTGATACATTTACCACTTGGTTATAATTTATGGCTCCCTGTTAGCCCTCCTTCCGGTATGCCCACTGATACATTTACCACTTGGTTATAATTTATGGCACCCTGTTAGCCCTCCTTCCGGCATGCCCACTGATACATTTACCACTTGGTTATAATTTATGGCACCCTGTTAGCCCTCCTTCCGGTATGCCCACTGATACATTTACCACTTGGTTATAATTTATGGCACCCTGTTAGCCCTCCTTCCGGTATGCCCACTGATACACTTACCACTTGGTTATAATTTATGGCACCCTGTTAGCCCTCCTTCCGGTATGCCCACTGATACACTTACCACTTGGTTATAATTTATGGCACCCTGTTAGCCCTCCTTCCGGTATGCCCACTGATAAATTTACCACTTGGTTATAATTTATGGCACCCTGTTAGCCCTCCTTCCGGTATGCCCACTGATACACTTACCACTTGGTTATAATTTATGGCACCCTGTAAGCCCTCCTTCCGGTATGCCCACTGATACATTTACCACTTGGTTATAATTTATGGCACCCTGTTAGCCCTCCTTCCGGTATGCCCACTGATACATTTACCACTTGGGTATAATTTATGGCACCCTGTTAGCCCTCCTTCCGGTATGCCCACTGATACTCTTACCACTTGGTTATAATTTATGGCACCCTGTTAGCCCCCCTTCCGGTATGCCCACTGATACACTTACCACTTGGTTATAATTTATGGCACCCTGTTAGCCCTCCTTCCGGTATGCCCACTGTTACACTTACCACTTGGTTATAATTTATGGCACCCTGTTAGCCCTCCTTCCGGTATGCCCACTGATACATTTACCACTTGATTATAATTTATGGCACCCTGTTAGCCCTCATTCAGGTATGCCCACTGATACACTTACCACTTGGGTATAATTTATGGCACCCTGTTAGCCCTCCTTCCGGTATGCCCACTGATACATTTACCACTTGGGTATAATTTATGGCACCCTGTTAGCCCTCCTTCCGGTATGCCCACTGATACACTTACCACTTGGTTATAATTTATGGCACCCTGTTAGCCCTCCTTCCGGTATGCCCACTGATACATTTACCACTTGGTTATAATTTATGGCACCCTGTTAGCCCTCCTTCCGGTATGCCCACTGTTACACTTACCACTTGGTTATAATTTATGGCACCCTGTTAGCCCTCCTTCAGGTATGCCCACTGATACATTTACCACTTGGTTATAATTTATGGCACCCTGTTAGCCCTCCTTCCGGTATGCCCACTGATACACTTACCACTTGGTTATAATTTATGGCACCCTGTTAGCCCTCCTTCCGGTATGCCCACTGATACACTTACCACTTGGTTATAATTTATGGCACCCTGTTAGCCCTCCTTCTGGTATGCCCACTGATACACTTACCACTTGGTTATAATTTATGGCACCCTGTTAGCCCTCCTTCCGGTATGCCCACTGATACATTTACCACTTGGTTATAATTTATGGCACCCTGTTAGCCCTCCTTCCGGTATGCCCACTGATACATTTACCACTTGGTTATAATTTATGGCACCCTGTTAGCCCTCCTTCCGGTATGCCCACTGATACATTTACCACTTGGTTATAATTTATGGCACCCTGTTAGCCCCCCTTCCAGTATGCCCACTGATACACTTACCACTTGGTTATAATTTATGGCACCCTGTTAGCCCTCCTTCCGGTATGCCCACTGATACATTTACCACTTGGTTATAATTTATGGCACCCTGTTAGCCCTCCTTCCGGTATGCCCACTGTTACACTTACCACTTGGTTATAATTTATGGCACCCTGTTAGCCCTCCTTCCGGTATGCCCACTGATACATTTACCACTTGATTATAATTTATGGCACCCTGTTAGCCCTCATTCAGGTATGCCCACTGATACACTTACCACTTGGGTATAATTTATGGCACCCTGTTAGCCCTCCTTCCGGTATGCCCACTGATACATTTACCACTTGGTTATAATTTATGGCACCCTGTTAGCCCTCCTTCCGGTATGCCCACTGTTACACTTACCACTTGGTTATAATTTATGGCACCCTGTTAGCCCTCCTTCCGGTATGCCCACTGATACATTTACCACTTGATTATAATTTATGGCACCCTGTTAGCCCTCCTTCCGGTATGCCCACTGATACACTTACCACTTGGGTATAATTTATGGCACCCTGTTAGCCCTCCTTCCGGTATGCCCACTGATACACTTACCACTTGGTTATAATTTATGGCACCCTGTTAGCCCTCATTCAGGTATGCCCACTGATACACTTACCACTTGGGTATAATTTATGGCACCCTGTTAGCCCTCCTTCCGGTATGCCCACTGATACACTTACCACTTGGTTATAATTTATGGCACCCTGTTAGCCCTCCTTCCGGTATGCCCACTGATACATTTACCACTTGGGTATAATTTATGGCACCCTGTTAGCCCTCCTTCCGGTATGCCCACTGATACACTTACCACTTGGTTATAATTTATGGCACCCTGTTAGCCCTCCTTCCGGTATGCCCACTGATACACTTACCACTTGGGTATAATTTATGGCACCCTGTTAGCCCTCCTTCCGGTATGCCCACTGATACATTTACCACTTGGGTATAATTTATGGCACCCTGTTAGCCCTCCTTCCGGTATGCCCACTGATACACTTACCACTTGGGTATAATTTATGACACCCTGTTAGCCCTCCTTCCGGTATGCCCACTGATACATTTACCACTTGGTTATAATTTATGGCACCCTGTTAGCCCTCCTTCCGGTATGCCCACTGATACATTTACCACTTGGTTATAATTTATGGCACCCTGTTAGCCCTCCTTCCGGTATGCCCACTGATACACTTACCACTTGGTTATAATTTATGGCACCCTGTTAGCCCTCCTTCCGGTATGCCCACTGATACACTTACCACTAGGGTATAATTTATGGCACCCTGTTAGCCCTCCTTCCGGTATGCCCACTGATACATTTACCACTTGGTTATAATTAATGGCACCCTGTTAGCCCTCCTTCCGGTATGCCCACTGATACACTTACCACTTGGTTATAATTTATAGCACCCTGTTAGCCCTCCTTCCGGTATGCCCACTGATACATTTACCACTTGGGTATAATTTATGGCACCCTGTTAGCCCTCCTTCAGGTATGCCCACTGATGCACTTACCACTTGGTTATAATTTATGGCACCCTGTTAGCCCTCCTTCCGGTATGCCCACTGATACATTTACCACTTGGGTATAATTTATGGCACCCTGTTAGCCCTCCTTCAGGTATGCCCACTGATACACTTACCACTTGGGTATAATTTATGGCACCCTGTTAGCCCTCCTTCCGGTATGCCCACTGATACACTTACCACTTGGTTATAATTTATGGCACCCTGTTAGCCCTCCTTCCGGTATGCCCACTGATACACTTACCACTTGGGTATAATTTATGGCACTCTGTTAGCCCTCCTTCCGGTATGCCCACTGATACACTTACCACTTGGTTATAATTTATGGCACTCTGTTAGCCCTCCTTCCGGTATGCCCACTGATACACTTACCACTTGGTTATAATTTATGGCACCCTGTTAGCCCTCCTTCCGGTATGCCCACTGATACACTTACCACTTGGTTATAATTTATGGCACCCTGTTAGCCCTCCTTCCGGTATGCCCACTGATACACTTACCATTTGGGTATAATTTATGGCACTCTGTTAGCCCTCCTTCCGGTATGCCCACTGATACACTTACCACTTGGTTATAATTTATGGCACCCTGTTAGCCCTCTTTCCGATATGCCCACTGATACACTTACCACTTGGTTATAATTTATGGCACCCTGTTAGCCCTCTTTCCGATATGCCCACTGATACACTTACCACTTGGTTATAATTTATGGTACTCTGTTAGCCCTCCTTCCGGTATGCCCACTGATACACTTACCACTTGGTTATAATTTATGGCACCCTGTTAGCCCTCCTTCCCGTATGCCCACTGATACACTTACCACTTGGGTATAATTTATGGCACCCTGTTAGCCCTCCTTCCGGTATGCCCACTGATACACTTACCACTTGGGTATAATTTATGGCACCCTGTTAGCCCTCCTTCCGGTATGCCCACTGATACACTTACCACTTGGGTATAATTTATGGCACCCTGTTAGCCCTCCTTCCGGTATGCCCACTGATACATTTACCACTTGGTTATAATTTATGGCACCCTGTTAGCCCTCCTTCCGGTATGCCCACTGTTACACTTACCACTTGGTTATAATTTATGGCACCCTGTTAGCCCTCCTTCCGGTATGCCCACTGATACATTTACCACTTGATTATAATTTATGGCACCCTGTTAGCCCTCATTCAGGTATGCCCACTGATACACTTACCACTTGGGTATAATTTATGGCACCCTGTTAGCCCTCCTTCCGGTATGCCCACTGATACACTTACCACTTGGTTATAATTTATGGCACCCTGTTAGCCCTCCTTCCGGTATGCCCACTGATACATTTACCACTTGGGTATAATTTATGGCACCCTGTTAGCCCTCCTTCCGGTATGCCCACTGATACACTTACCACTTGGTTATAATTTATGGCACCCTGTTAGCCCTCCTTCCGGTATGCCCACTGATACACTTACCACTTGGGTATAATTTATGGCACCCTGTTAGCCCTCCTTCCGGTATGCCCCTTGATACATTTACCACTTGGGTATAATTTATGGCACCCTGTTAGCCCTCCTTCCGGTATGCCCACTGATACACTTACCACTTGGGTATAATTTATGACACCCTGTTAGCCCTCCTTCCGGTATGCCCACTGATACATTTACCACTTGGTTATAATTTATGGCACCCTGTTAGCCCTCCTTCCGGTATGCCCACTGATACATTTACCACTTGGTTATAATTTATGGCACCCTGTTAGCCCTCCTTCCGGTATGCCCACTGATACACTTACCACTTGGGTATAATTTATGGCACCCTGTTAGCCCTCCTTCCGGTATGCCCACTGATACACTTACCACTTGGTTATAATTTATGGCACCCTGTTAGCCCTCCTTCCGGTATGCCCACTGATACACTTACCACTAGGGTATAATTTATGGCACCCTGTTAGCCCTCCTTCCGGTATGCCCACTGATACATTTACCACTTGGTTATAATTAATGGCACCCTGTTAGCCCTCCTTCCGGTATGCCCACTGATACACTTACCACTTGGTTATAATTTATAGCACCCTGTTAGCCCTCCTTCCGGTATGCCCACTGATACACTTACCACTTGGTTATAATTTATGGCACCCTGTTAGCCCTCCTTCCGGTATGCCCACTGATACACTTACCACTTGGTTATAATTTATGGCACCCTGTTAGCCCTCCTTCCGGTATGCCCACTGATGCACTTACCACTTGGTTATAATTTATGGCACCCTGTTAGCCCTCCTTCCGGTATGCCCACTGATACATTTACCACTTGGGTATAATTTATGGCACCCTGTTAGCCCTCCTTCAGGTATGCCCACTGATACACTTACCACTTGGGTATAATTTATGGCACCCTGTTAGCCCTCCTTCCGGTATGCCCACTGATACACTTACCACTTGGTTATAATTTATGGCACCCTGTTAGCCCTCCTTCCGGTATGCCCACTGATACATTTACCACTTGGTTATAATTTATGGCACCCTGTTAGCCCTCCTTCCGGTATGCCCACTGTTACACTTACCACTTGGTTATAATTTATGGCACCCTGTTAGCCCTCCTTCCGGTATGCCCACTGATACATTTACCACTTGATTATAATTTATGGCACCCTGTTAGCCCTCCTTCCGGTATGCCCACTGATACACTTACCACTTGGTTATAATTTATGGCACCCTGTTAGCCCTCCTTCCGGTATGCCCACTGATACACTTACCATTTGGGTATAATTTATGGCACTCTGTTAGCCCTCCTTCCGGTATGCCCACTGATACACTTACCACTTGGTTATAATTTATGGCACCCTGTTAGCCCTCCTTCCGGTATGCCCACTGATACACTTACCACTTGGGTATAATTTATGGCACCCTGTTAGCCCTCCTTTTAGTTTTATGAATAATTTCAGCTTTCCGATTTTCCGGTTTTCTTTTGCCGTAATGAGTCTATTATGCCGCTTTTTTTGTGTATTATTGTATTTTTTTAAATGTAATTTTATTATATATTTATAACTTTTATTGCTCACAATTTTTATTTACTAACCGTTTTAATGAATTTTTATAATGTCGTTTTTTGCTGTATGATGTCTTTTCGTCCAGTTTCTACATGTGCCGATACTGTTTTCTTACTAAATATATAATTGTACATTCGCTGTACTTTGCTACTCACACGGGGTATTTTGCCGAGTTTTTTGACGCGGAAACCGCGTCGCAAAACTCGGCAAAAACGGCCCGAGAACGCCTCCCATTGATTTCAATGGGAGGCGTCGGCGTCTTTTTCCCGCGAGCAGTAAAACTGCCTCGCAGGAAAAAGAAGCGACATGCCCTATCTTCGGGCGCTTCCGCCTCTGACCTCCCATTGACTTCAATGGGAGGCAGGAGAAAGCGTATTTCTCGCTGTTTTATGCCCGCGGCGCTCAATGGCTGCGGGCAAAAAACGGCGCGATAATCGCCGCGAAAATCGGCGTGCAGGGAGAGGAATATCTGCCTCAAAGTTGCAAACGGAATTTTGAGGCAGATATTCCTCCCCCAAAATACTCCGTGTGAACATAGCCTAATAGTTTGTTTAGTTGGACACCTTACTGATGTCCTCTCATTTAGCATCCAAATGGATGCATTGTGTGCATCCATGTGAACGTTGCTGCTCTTTGCATCCAAATGGAGGTTACTCTGGCATCCTAATGGATGTCTCTATGTTTAGCATCCTTTTGGATGTTTTGTACGCCGTGTTTTAAATGTGCTTCATCATATTATTATGTCATTTTTGCGGATACTTAATATTTTTTGCTTTAGTATTGTAAGATATTGTTTTCCTTCTTTTATATGTTTAACTACTCATTGCTTTTGCGAATATTTATATTTTAAATCCAAACCTTGACCTATGACGTCATTGGAGCACTCTGACCTCGGTCACATTGGCGGGTGTTTTTCCTTAATAGTATGGTTATTTAAGCAGTGAACTTTGTATGTTTTTTCAATGGCCTGATGAAGATGCCGGTGCGGCATTGAAACGCGTAGCCTCATTATATTAATAAATCTTTATAATATTTTCTCTCGTATTACTCATCATTACTCATGTATTGATGTGTTAACTGAAGTGCAGCAGCGCCCGTGGAGACTCCTTTTTCTTGCAAACCCAGCATACCTCTTGCGTTTTTTTCTTTCGAAACACCGGCCTTGAGTCCTGGCAGCAGCAGCACCTATATTTCTCATTGCCTATTATCATCTTACACCAGGTTAGTAGCATTGCAATTATATACTACTCCTTGCCTGGGTAATCTGCACTATGTGGCGCCGTGTTTTCTGTTTTTCCATATCTTTCTCAGAAGGATTGATCGTGAACCATTGGCGGGAGTCAGGGCTAGCCTGGTAGGGCTAGAGGACGCTCAGAGGGTGGTTGCGTACGCGGACGACGTCTCCATCTTTGTCTCCTTGAAAGGGGAGGCAGAATGGGTGATGTCGTAAGTGGAACGTTACTCGCTGGCATCTGGGTCCAAGATCAACCGGGATAAGTGCAAAAGTCTCTGGCTGGGAGGAGGAGGTCCTGGTTTTGGCCTCCTGGACACCCTTCCAGAGCCTCAAGGGTCTGCTAAAATTTTAGGAGTGGAATTTGGCCCAGGTGATTACCCCAAGAAAAACTGGGAGGATAGGCTGAATCTAGTTGCGCAGAAGGTCGACCAATGGAAGGGTTGGTCCTTAACCCTGAGGGAAAGGGTTCACTTGGCCAAGGCCTACCTGGTGCCCATGTTGCTTTACCTGGGCAGTGTGTGCATTCTGCCAGAACCTCTCTGGACTCGAGTATACAGCCTGTTCTTCCAGCTGTTATGGGGGAACAGGCTTAACCTAATCAAGGGGGAGGTTACTTACCTACCAAGGACACTAGGCGGGTTAGGTATGGTTAACCCGGTGGGTTCCTGAGGTGTTTTCTTCACTTTTGCAGTTTCTGACTCTATATCTTCAGCCTCTTCAGACCCTTTGTGACCCGATTACACCCAGCTAAAACCACAGATTACGTGATAAGGTGGTGCCATCACGTCAGTAACTCCCTACACCTGGGCATTGTGTACACCAACGGAACTGTCTACCCCCCACAATGAATACAACACAGAGAACCATCTGCTACTAATGACGGACTGTGCGCTGCTAGTAGATGGATCTGGGCAGGTCCCCATAAGGCCGGCACACAGGGGTTCAAAGATTTATAGGAAACCATAATTTAATATTGATGTATTCATATATACAAGTGAGAAATTTACATTGGAAAGTAAAACAAACCAGATATTCTCTGTATAATAAACCAATCAGACAAATAAAACACTTGTCATCTTCAATGCAAATCTGCAGTGAATCCTGGGACCTCCTGTCCAACAGAGCCGTCAATTCAGCTTGAAAAATAGAAGTTTTCCTTAAAGACCAAAGGAGACTGTTTATATAGAGTTCGTGGAGACGTAGAAACGGACGTAATGAAAAAATTCTCTACCAAATAGCGATGCCCGTCTGGACTGAAAAAGAAGAGTCAGGACCAACTAAAGGAAGAAGATCTGTCAGAAGGAAAATCCTGAGGAAATTGCACTTGTGTCGTGGCAGATGGAGATTCTGAGACGTCTCTGGGCAGATCAACAATAGGACAATGTCTGGTGAAGGAACAGAAGAAAACATGCACTACACTAATTGTATCCAAAACGGGGTTCATGTGGAAAGGAGCATCCGCTGTACATCCCCCGCCGGTAGAACCTTCTCAGCAGAACACTTCAGGTGTGTGGATGCAAAGCTCCGGGGGCCACAGTCCTAGAATCTGCGAGGACACCAGTGAGTATGAAGAACAATCCTGCACTTATCTTCATTCATCCTCCTCCACCTCCAGTGGCAGCACAACAGCTTCTCCCTGCGAGCAGTCACTGAAGAAGCGCAGCAACGTGCTGTACAGATGGAAGCGATTCTTATCAGACAGAATGCTGTGACCTTCATCAGGATAAATCTACAGGGAAAAGACAAATGTTTATGAAAAACGAAGACGAGGCGGTGCAGTGCGTAATTATCATCATCTTCATCATCACTATCTTCATCTTCATCATCACTATCTTCATCATCACTATCTTCATCATCATCACTATCTTCATCATCATCATCATCATCACTATCTTCATCATCATTATAAATCATCACCACTATCTTCATCATCATTATAAATAATCATCACCATCTTCATCATCATCACTATCTTCATCATCATTATAAATCATCATCATCATCACTATCTTTATCATCATCACTATCTTCATCATCATCACTATCTTCATCATCATCACTATCTTCATCATCATTATAAATCATCATCACTATCTTCATCATCATTATAAATCATCATCATCATCACTATCTTTATCATCATTATAAATCATCAACATCATCATCATCACTATCTTCATCATCATCACTATCTTCATCATCATCATCATCACTATCTTCATCATCATCATCACTATCTTCATCATCATTATAAATCATCATCACTATCTTCATCATCATCATCATCATCATCATCACTATCTTCATCATCATCATCACTATCTTCATCATCATTATAAATCATCATCACCATCTTCATCATCATCATAAATCATCATCATCATCATCATCACCACTATCTTTATCATCATTATAAATCATCATCATCATCATCACTATCTTTATCATCACCATCTTCATTACTATCTTCATCATCATTATAAATCATCATCATCACCATCTTCATCATCATCATAAATCATCATCATCATCATCATCATCACTATCTTTATCATCATTATAAATCATCATCATCATCACTATCTTTATCATCATTATAAATCATCATCACCATCTAAATTGGAATCTTCCACATTTATAAACGTAAAGATAAATTCTGTAAAATTTAGGATTTTGGTAGAGGATTCTTCTAAAAATAAAATTAACGATAAAGATAACACAGTGCAGATGAAGAGGCAGCAGAGAGTACAGGGGAGCAGCTTACCTGGACCGTGTGGGTTCACCCCAACCTTGATGAGCTGTTTGATCAGTTCTGCTGAATGCTGGAAATGGACCTTTGCTGAAGAGACATCAGTGAGATGGAGAAAAGATTACAATATCCTGATATGCGAATCTTCCAACCCTTAACCCTAACCCTTACTCTACTAATACTAACCCTAACTCTACACACTACTAATACTAACCCTAACTCTACCCCTACTAATACTAACCCTAACTCTACCCCTACTAATACTAACCCTAACTCTACCCCTACTAATACTAACCCTAACTCTACCCCTACTAATACTAACCCTAACTCTACACTCTACTAATATTAACCCTAACTCTACCCCTACTAATACTAACTATAACTCTACCCCTACTAATACTAACCCTAACTCTACACTCTACTAATACTAACCCTAACTCTACACTCTACTAATATTAACCCTAACTCTACCCCTACTAATACTAACCCTAACTCTACCCCTACTAATACTAACCCTAACTCTACACACTACTAATACTAACCCTAACTCTACCCCTACTAATACTAACCCTAACTCTACCCCTACTAATACTAACCCTTACTCTACTAATACTAACCCTAACTCTACCCCTACTAATACTAACCCTAACTCTACACACTACTAATACTAACCCTAACTCTACCCCTACTAATACTAACCCTTACTCTACTAATACTAACCCTAACTCTACACACTACTAATACTAACCCTAACTCTACCCCTACTAATACTAACCCTAACTCTACACACTACTAATACTAACCCTAACTCTACCCCTACTAATACTAACCCTAACCCTTACTCTACTAATACTAACCCTAACTCTACACACTACTAATACTAACCCTAACTCTACCCCTACTAATACTAAACTTAACTCTATACACTACTAATACTAAACCTAACTCTACCCCTACTAATACTAAACTTAACTCTATACACTACTAATACTAAACCTAACTCTACCCCTACTAATACTAACCCTAACTCTACCCCTACTAATACTAACCCTAACTCTACCCCTACTAATACTAACCCTAACTCTACCCCTAATACTAACCCTAACTCTACCCCTACTAATACTAACCCTAACTCTACCCCTACTAATACTAACCCTTACTCTACTAATACTAACCCTAACTCTACCCCTACTAATACTAACCCTAACTCTACCCCTACTAATACTAACCCTAACTCTACACACTACTAATACTAACCCTAACTCTACACTCTACTAATACTAACCCTAACTCTACCCCTACTAATACTAACCCTAACCCTAACTCTACCCTCTACTAATACTAACCCTAACTCTACCCCTACTAATACTAACCCTAACTCTACCCCTACTAATACTAACCCTAACTCTAACCCCTACTAATACTAACCCTTACTCTACTAATACTAACCCTAACTCTACCCCTACTAATACTAACCCTAACTCTACCCCTACTAATACTAACCCTAACTCTACCATACTAATACTAACCCTAACTCTACACACTAATTCTAACCCTAACTCTACCCCATCTAATACTAACCCTAACTCTACACACTACTAATTCTAACCCTAACTCTACCCTTACTATACTAACCCTAACTCTACTAATACTAACCCTAACTCTACCCCTAGTAACCCTAACTCTTACTCTACTAATACTAACCCTAACTCTACCCCTACTAATACTAACCCTAACTCTACTAATACTAACCCTAACTCTACCCCTACTAATACTAACCCTACTCTACACACTATTAATCTAACCCTAACTCTACACACTACTAATACAAACCCTAACTCTACCCCTACTAATACTAACTCTAACTCTACTAATACTAACCCTAACTCTTACTCTACTAATACTAACCCTAACCCTTACTCTACTAATACTAACCCTAACTCTACCCCTAATACTATCCTAACTCTACCCCTACTAATACTAACCCTAACTCTATACACTACTAATACTAACTCTACACACTACTAATTCTAACTCTACACTCTACTAATACTAACCCTAACTCTACACACTACGAATACTAACCCTAACTCTACTAATACTAACCCTAACCCTACACACTACTAATACTAACCCTAACTCTACACACTACTAATACTAACCCTAACTCTACACACTACTAATACTATCCCAAACTCTACACACTAATAATCTAACCCTAACTCTAAACACTACTAATACTAACCCTAACTCTACACACTACTAATACTAACCCTAACTCTACCCCTACAAAACTAACCCTAACTCTACTAATAATAACCCTAACCCTTACTCTACTAATACTAACCCTAACTCTACCCATACTAATACTAACCCTAACTCTACACACTACTAATACTAACTCTACTAATACTAACCCTAACTCTACCCCTACTAATACTAACCCTAACTCTACACACTACTGATACTAACCCTAACTCTACACACTACTAATACTAACCCTACCCTTACTCTACTAATATCAACCCTAACTCTACTAATACTAACCCTAACTCTACCCCTACTAATACGAATCCTAACCCTAACTCTAACCCTACTAATACCCTAACTCTACTAATACTAACCCTAACCCTTACTCTACTAATACTAACCCTAACTCTACCCATACTAATACTAACCCTAACTCTACACACTACTAATACTAACCCTAACTCTACATACTACTAATACTAACCCTAACTCTACCCCTACTAACACTAATCCTACTCTACACACTACTAATACTAACCCTAACTCTACACACTACTATACTAACCCTAACTCTACCCCTACTAACCCTAACTCTACCCCTACTAATACGAATCCTAACCCTAACCCTACTAATACTAACCCTAACTCTACCCTACTAACCCTAACTCTACACACTACTAATACTAACCCTACACTCTACTAAAACTAACCCTAACTCTACACACTACTAATACTAACCCTAACCCTTACTCTACTAATACTAACCCTAACCCTTTACTAATACTAACCCTAACTCTACCCCTACTAATACGAATCCTAAGACTAACCTACTAATACTAACCCTAACTCTACCCCTAATACTAACCCTAACTCTACCCCTAATACTAACCCTAACTCTACCCCTACTAATACTAACCCTAACTCTACCCCTACTAATACTAACCTAACTCACCCACTACTAATCCTAACCATAACTCTACCCCTACTAATACTAATCCTAACTCTAACCCTACTAATCCTAACTCTTCCCCTACTAATACTTACCCTAACTCTTACCCCTACTAATACTAACCTTAACTCTACACACTACGAATACTAACCCTACTAATACTAACCCTAACTCTACACTCTACTAATACTAACCCTACCCCTACTAATACTAACCGTAACTCTACCCCTACTAATACTAACCCTAACTCTTCCCCTACTAATACTTACCCTAGCTCCACCCCTACTAATACTAACCCTAACTCTACCCCTACTAATACTAATCCTAACTCTACCCCTACTAATACTAACTCTACACACTACTTATACTAACCCTAACTCTACTAATACTAACCCTAACTCTACCCCTACTAATACTAACCCTAACTCTTACTCTACTAATACTAACCCTAACTCTACCCCTACTAATACTAACTATAACTCTACCTCTACTAATACTAATCCTAACTCTACCCCTTACTAATACTAACCCTAACTCTACCCCTACTAATACTAACTATAACTCTACCCCTACTAATACTAACCCTAACTCTACCCCTACTAATACTAACTCTACACACTACTTATACTAACCCTAACTCTACTAATACTAACCCTAACTCTACCCCTACTAATACTACCCTAACTCTTACTCTACTAATACTAACCCTAACTCTACCCCTACTAATACTAACTATAACTCTACCTCTACTAATACTAACCCCTAACTCTAAACACTACTAATACTAACCCTAACTCTACCCCTACTAATACTAACCCTAACTCTACCCCTACTAATACTAACTATAACTCTACCCCTACTAATCCTAACTCTACCCCTACTAATACTAACTCTACACACTACTTAAACTAACCCTAACTCTACTAATACTAACCCTAACTCTACCCCTACTAATACTAAACCTAACTCTACCCCTACTAATACTAACCCTAACTCTACCCCTACTAATACTAACTCTACACACTACTTATACTAACCTTAACTCTACTAATACTAACCCTAACTCTACCCCTACTAATACTAACCCTAACTCTACCCTCTACTAACTAACCCTAACTCTACCCCTACTAATACTAACCCTAACTCTACCCCTACTAATACTAACCCTAACTCTTACTCTACTAATACTAACCCTAACTCTACCCCTACTAATACTAACCCTAACTCTACCCCTACTAATACTAACTATAACTCTACCCCTACTAATACTAATCCTAACTCTACCCCTACTAATACTAACTCTACACACTACTTATACTAACCCTAACTCTACTAATACTAACCCTAACTCTACCCCTACTAATACTAACCCTAACTCTACCCCTACTAATACTAACTATAACTCTACTAATACTAACCCTAACTCTACTAATACTAACCCTAACTCTACCCCTACTAATACTAACCCTAACTCCACCCCTACTAATACTAAACCTAACTCTACCCCTACTAATACTAATCCTAACTCTACCCCTACTAATACTAACCCTAACTCTACCCCTACTAATACTAACTCTACACACTACTTATACTAACCTTAACTCTACTAATACTAACCCTAACTCTACCCTACTAATACTAACCCTAACTCTACCCTCTACTAATACTAACCCTAACTCTACCCCTACTAATACTAACCCTAACTCTACCCCTACTAATACTAACCCTAACTCTACCCCTACTAATACTAACCCTAACTCTTACTCTACTAATACTAACCCTAACTCTACCCCTACTAATACTAACCCTAACTCTACCCCTACTAATACTAACTATAACTCTACCCCTACTAATACTAATCCTAACTCTACCCCTACTAATACTAACTCTACACACTACTTATACTAACCCTAACTCTACTAATACTAACCCTAACTCTACCCCTACTAATACTAACCCTAACTCTACCCCTACTAATACTAACTATAACTCTACTAAATACTAACCCTAACTCTACTAATACTAACCCTAACTCTACCCCTACTAATACTAACCCTAACTCCACCCCTACTAATACTAAACCTAACTCTACCCCTACTAATACTAATCCTAACTCTACCCCTACTAATACTAACCCTAACTCTACCCCTACTAATACTAACTCTACACACTACTTATACTAACCTTAACTCTACTAATACTAACCCTAACTCTACCCCTACTAATACTAACCCTAACTCTACCCTCTACTAATACTAACCCTAACTCTACCCCTACTAATACTAACCCTAACTCTACCCCTACTAATACTAACCCTAACTCTTACTCTACTAATACTAACCCTAACTCTACCCCTACTAATTCTAACCCTAACTCTACCCCTACTAATACTAACTATAACTCTACCCCTACTAATACTAATCCTAACTCTACCCCTACTAATACTAACTCTACACACTACTTATACTAACCCTAACTCTACTAATACTAACCCTAACTCTACCCCTACTAATACTAACCCTAACTCTACCCCTACTAATACTAACTATAACTCTACTAATACTAACCCTAACTCTATACACTACTAATACTAACCCTAACTCTACCCCTACTAATACTAACCCTAACTCTACCCCTACTAATACTAACTATAACTCTACCCCTACTAATACTAATCCTAACTCTACCCCTACTAATACTAACTCTACACACTACTTAAACTAACCCTAACTCTACTAATACTAACCCTAACTCTACCCCTACTAATACTAACCCTAACTCTACCCCTACTAATACTAACTATAACTCTACTAATACTAACCCTAACTCTACTAATACTAACCCTAACTCTACCCCTACTAATACTAACCCTAACTCTACCCCTACTAATACTAAACCTAACTCTACCCCTACTAATACTAACTATAACTCTACCTCTACTAATACTAACCCCATCTCTAGCCCTCCTAAAAGTAAGTCTTACTCTAGACAGTACTGAATATTAGATAATCCCCGGCTCTGTACTCAATATGTGATATTTGGACAGGAGCAGGCGAAATTAAGCCAGGTGGAATCCTCTACACCCAAATACAAATAAAATATAGCAGATATTTTACCGCTCTGACGGTCGTATAGAAGACGGTTCCACAATCTGATATGTATCTTCCAAGGGAACAAAATTCCAGCCTATAGGCAAGAAGGCAATTCCTTAGTCCACATCGTGTGGTTTTTGGATTTCTCTTCAACTTGTAGTTCTACGCAGGGATGTAGAGATGCTGCGATCCCAGTCCAACACCGCACTGTATCTCCAAAGAGGGAGCAAGGAAACAAATAGCGCAGCACTTTTTGGACCCGTTCACTTCACGCTTTTTATTCCATTCTTACAATAAAGGGAAAAGGTTTAAAGTGATCGCCAGACCTACAATGAATACTTACGGCAGGGGATTTATATTTAGACACGATCTCTGAATATAGAAGAAACATTTTAGTTTGAAATCTAAATTGGGACAATAATGTTTTGAGCTGGTAAGTCCCGTAGGTTTCCCCACGGATTTTGGATGAACAAAAATGCAAAGTCAGCGTCAGCGTCGGTGAAGCAGCGGTAACACGTTTCCACATCTTTTGATTATTATTATATATATTTTCTCTTCATGATGTTTTTACTGTCATCATTTACTATGCAATATATATTTGTATGTGATTTTTATATTTTATGTGTGTAGTAATTATGCTAATTATATGTTACATTTTATGTGGTTTTTTTTGGGCGGCTATTTAAATCTTTGTCTAAGTTCACGCTTTACATGCCCCAGAGGAAGGCGGAAGGGCGAAACCCAGGGTTGGGCTATGTAGTTTGGCGTGCCGCATGCTGTGGATTATGCCGGGTATTAAACCTTTTCCCTTTATTGTAAGAATGGAATAAAAAGCGTGAAGTGAACGGGTCCAAAAAGTGTTGCGCTATTTGTTTCCTTGCTCCCTCTTTGGAGATACAGTGCGGTGTTGGACTGGGATCGCAGCATCTCTACATCCCTGCGTGGAACTACAAGTTGAAGAGAAATCCAAAAACCACACGATGTGGACTAAGGAATTGCCTTCTTGCCTATAGGCTGGAATTTTGTTCCCTTGGAAGATACATATCAGATTGTGGAACCGTCTTCTATACGACCGTCAAATATCTGCTATATTCTACACTCTACTAGCGATACCCCGATCCCTATCTTTACCTCTATTAACACTAACTCCACAATTACTGACCACAATCCTGCGCCACTCACCGTCTGCCATGCCATGGGCCAGTAATAGGTTCTTTACTTTGAAGCCATGAATGTTGTGCAGGACACTGGAGGCCTAGAATAGAGAATAGTGGAGATCATTATATCCTGCGCTGTTACCGGCATCACAGTCATGGATGGAATCTGCCCCAGGAATCATAGTTAGTACGGCTGAAAAAAGACACATGTCCATCAAGTACAACCAAGGGAAGGGAAAAGGGAAGGAAAAATTTCTACACATAGGAGCTAATATTTTTTTGTTCTAGGAAATTATCTAACCCTTTTTTAAAGCCATCTACTGTCCCTGCTGTGACCAGCTCCTGCGGTGTCTCCTGTCCCTGCTGTGACGGCTCCTGCGGTGTCTACTGTCCCTGCTGTGACGGCTCCTGCGGTGCCTACTGTCCCTGCTGTGACGGCTCCTGCGGTGTCTACTGTCCCTGCTGTGACGGCTCCTGCGGTGTCTACTGTCCCTGCTGTGACCAGCTCCTGCGGTGTCTACTGTCCCTGCTGTGACCAGCTCCTGCGGTGTCTCCTGTCCCTGCTGTGACGGCTCCTGCGGTGTCTCCTGTCCCTGCTGTGACGGCTCCTGCGGTGTCTCCTGTCCCTGCTGTGACCAGCTCCTGCGGTGTCTACTGTCCCTGCTGTGACGGCTCCTGCGGTGTCTACTGTCCCTGCTGTGACGGCTCCTGCGGTGTCTCCTGTCCCTGCTGTGACCAGCTCCTGCGGTAGGCTATTCCATAAATTCACCGTTCTTACTGTAAAGAAGCCTTGTCGCCTCTGCAGCTTGAACCTTTTTTTCTCCAGACGGAGGGAGTGCCCCCTTGTTTTTTGAGGGGGTTTTACAAGGAACAGGATTTCACCATATTTTTTGTATGTGCCATTAATATATTTATATAAGTTAATCATGTCCCCCCTTAGTCGTCTTTTTTCAAGGCTAAATAGGTTTAATTCTTTCAATCTTTCCTCATAACTTAAATTCTCCATGCCCCTTATTAGCTTCGTTGCTCTTCTTTGTATTTTTTCCAACTCCAGGGCATCCTTTCTATGAACTGGAGCCCAGAACTGAACTGCATATTCTAGATGAGGCCTCACTAATGCTTTGTAAAGTGGTAATATTACATCCCTGTCCCGCGAGTCCATGCCTCTTTTAATACACGACAATATCCTGCTGGCCTTTGAAGCAGCTGATTGACACTGCATGCTGTTATTGAGTTTATGATTTACAAGAACACCCAGATCCTTCTCAACAAGTGACTCCCCCAGTGTAGCGCCCCCTAGGACATATGATGCATGCAGGTTGTTGGTACCCAGATGCATAACTTTACATTTATCTACATTAAACTTCATTTGCCAAGTGGACGCCCAAACACTTAGTTTGTTTAAATCTGCCTGTAATTCATGAACATCTTCCATAGACTGAACTATATTACATAGCTCAGTGTCATCTGCAAAAATAGAAATAGTGCTATTAATCCCATCCTCTATATCATTAATAAATAAGTTGAATAATAGTGGTCCCAGCACTGAACCCTGGGGTACACCACTTATAACCGGGGACCATTCAGAGAAGGAATCATTGACCACAACCCTCTGGATTCGGTCCTTGAGCCAATTCTCAATCCAATTACAAACTATATTTTCTAAACCTATAGTCCTTAATTTACCCATTAGGCGTCTATGGGGGACAGTGTCAAATGCCTTTGCAAAGTCCAAAAACACTAAATCCACAGCGGCCCCTCTGTCTAGACTTCTGCTCACCTCTTCATAAAAACAGATTAGGTTAGTTTGACAACTTCTGTCCTTAGTAAAACCGTGCTGGCTGTCACTTATAATGCTATTTATTGTCACATAATCCTGTATATAGTCCCTCAATAGCCCCTCAAACATTTTCCCCACGATGGATGTTAAGCTTACTGGTCTATAATTACCCGGGGAAGACCTAGAGCCCTTTTTGAAAATAGGCACCACATTTGCCCTGCGCCAGTCCCTTGGCACTATACCAGTCACTAGAGATTCTCTGAATATTATGAAAAGGGGGACAGAAATAACTGAACTAAGCTCTTTAAGAACTCTAGGGTGTAACCCATCTGGTCCCGGAGCCTTGTGCACATTTATTTTATTTAATTTAGCTTGGACCATCTCTACATTCATCCAATTCAGTATATCAGCCGATATATTAACAGCACTGGCAGCGGCTACATCAGCTGCTCAGCACTGGCACCGGCTACATCAGCTCCTCAGCACTGGCACCGGCTACATCAGCTGCTCCTTCTTCAGTTGTATATACAGAGCTAAAGAACCCATTTAGTAACTCTTTCTTCTCTTGATCCCCTGTGATCAACTCCCCATTACCATTATCTAGGGGTCCTACATGTTCAGACCGTGGCTTTTTAGCATTTATATGCTTGAAGAATTTTTTAGGATTTGTTTTACTATCCTTGGCCACCTGCCTTTCATTTTGTATTTTTGCTAATTTTATTACATTTTTACAGATTTTATTAAGCTCTTTATATTTTACAAAGGCTACAGCTGTACCCTCAGATTTGTATTTTTTAAATGCCCTTTTTTTGTCATGTATTGCCCCTTTCACAGAAGGTGTAAGCCATGTGGGGTTTAATTTTAGTCGTTTATACTTGTTACCTGTAGGAATACATTTTGCACTATAATAACTCAAAGTAGATTTGAAAATCTCCCATTTATCATTTGTCCCATTATTTGACATTAGTTCTTCCCAGTCTATATCCTGAATTGCAGCCTCATCCTGGGGAAATTGGCTTTCTTAAAATTAAATGTTTTTGTCCTCTCAGCCTGGCTTTGTTTTTTACAGTATAGGTAAAATGTAACTATATTATGATCACTGTTACCGAGGTTTTCACGAACATTGACGTTACCAACAAGATCTGCATTATTAGAAATGACCAGATCCAACAGAGCTTCACCTCTAGTCGGGTCTTCCACAAACTGGCCCATAAAATTTTCCTGCAACAGGTTGAGGAAATGTCTCCCCTTTGCAGTTGAAGCCGAACCATGACACCAATTAATATCCCGGAAATTAAAATCTCCCATTATCACTACAGTACCCGCCTCTGCAGCCCGCTCCATCTGTTTATATAGCTGAACATCCATCTCCTCAGTTATATTGGGGGGTCTATAGATTACACCAAAAGTAATTTTTTCAGTGTTTACCTCCCTTTCTAGTTCCACCCACAAGGTTTCAACCTCCTCACAGTCTTCACCCACTATTGTCTCTTTCACACTCGCCTTCATATCACTTCTCACATACAGACATACACCACCGCCTTCATATCACTTCTCACATACAGACATACACCACCGCCTTCATATCACTTCTCACATACAGACATACACCACCACCTTTCCTATTTGTCCTGTCTTTACGAAAAAGTGTAAAACCCTGTAGATTTACAGCCCAGTCATGTGAAGAGTCCAGCCATGTTTCAGCAACACCAACTATATCTATATTTTCTTCCAGTATCAAGGCCTCCAGCTCCCCCATTTTGCTTGCTAGACTTCTGGCATTTGTGAACATACACTTTAACTTGCCTGTCAGTTTTTCACTTTTATTATCAGAAATGTGATTTGACATTAATCGGTCCTTTTTATTTACACTGATGTTTTGTAACGAAAGGATCTCCTTATCTTGTTGTCTAGTCCTCTCCCCACATTCTGTTTCTCCCTCCACCAATATAGTCTGACCCCTCTCTAACCTGGCTACCCCTTTTTTTTCTACATTGACCTCCCTCCTCAGCCCTAGTTTAAATACTCCGCCACCCCAGCTAGAATTCTCTCCCCCAGCACAGCGGACCCACTTCCATTTAGGTGCAAATCATCTGCAGAATACAGTTTGTACCCCAATGAAAAGTCAGCCCAGTGCTCTAGGAACCCAAATCCTTCTCCTCTACACCAAGACTTCAGCCATGCATTTACCTCCCTGAGCTCCCGCTGTCTTTCCTGTGATGCGCATGGCACAGGCAGTATTCCTGAGAATACAACCTTGGAGGTCCTTCCCTTCAGCTTGTAGCCTAGTTCTTTAAAATTATTCTTAAGGCTCCTCCACCTACCATTTATTCTGTCGTTGGTACCGACATGGACCACGACAGCTGGATCATCACCAGCCCCTCCCAGCAATTTGTCCACCCGTTCCACCACATGCCGAACCCTGGCACCAGGGAGACAGCAAACCATTCGGTTGAGGTGGTCTTGGCGACAAATAATTCTATCCGTCTTCCTGATTATAGAATCCCCTACGACTATCAATTGTCTTGGCTTACCTGCATTACCATCCCGCCGACTACTAGCTGGGCTGTTCTCCCGGCTGTTAGGGAGATCAGTATCCACTAGGGCTGCCATTTCTGAGACTGACACCCTCGCATCATCACCCAACTTGGCAATTTTGCCTGGAATGTCAGAAACCGGATCGGCCTTCCTTGTCTTTGACCCCTTTCTACTGCCCCTAACTACATTAACCCAGCTACTTACCTGATCCTGCTCACCCATGTCTTCACCCTCCAGTTGTAACCCACTAACTGCATGCTCTGTGATAAGTCACGATCCCCAACATGAAGACCCCCGAGCCCATTACGACCAGTGCGAGGCGTCAGGGCAGTGTTTCCCCCTGTGCTGCTCTCGGTCCCTCCTGGATGATCCGGTCCCTCATCCTCCTACCTGATAGGTGTTGTCTTCAGCAGACGGCATCCCCAGGTAACGCTCTGAGAAGGCTGAAGCTGCGGAAAAGACAAGCAACATTTACCGCCCAGCAGTCACATGCAATATCCTCCCCCAGGAAACCATCAGGACCAATAACCCCATGACGAGCCGCTAAACCATTATTGTAAATAGGAAAAAGACAAGTAACAGTTAAAAAGTCACATGGACCCCCCATGTCAGATGGGGTACACTGCACCGGGACATAGTGATGGCAACAAGATGGGGAAAATCCGGTGATGGAGACGAGTTCCTCTTGGCAATCAGGTCAGACAGATAAGAGATCCCTGCTAGCACTTTGTTTTGGGTTCTTTTTTGGGGTCTTCTGATCACTATTAGGGACCGTTAGATAATAATCCCCATAATGTTATTTATTAAATCTTTCCTAGTATTTTATGGCATCTCCATTGCTGTCCTGTGATGAAACTGTGTAAAGCCTAACCCCTTTATATGTATATGTGTGAGGACCCCCCTTGTATGTATACATGTATATGTGTGAGGACCCCCCTTGTATGTATACATGTATATGTGTGAGGACCCCCCTTGTATGTATACATGTATATGTGTGAGGACCCCCCTTGTATGTATACATGTATATGTGTGAGGACCCCCCTTGTATGTATACATGTATATGTGTGAGGACCCCCCTTGTATGTATACATGTATGTGTGTGAGGACCCCCCTTGTATGTATACATGTATATGTGTGAGGACCCCCCTTGTATGTATACATGTATATGTGTGAGGACGCCCCTTGTATGTATACATGTATGTGTGTGAGGACCCCCCTTCGTATGTATACATGTATATGTGTGAGGACCCCCCTTATATGTATACATGTATGTGTGTGAGGACCCCCCTTATATGTATACATGTATGTGTGAGGACCCCCCTTGTATGTATACATGTATATGTGTGAGGACCCCCCTTGTATGTATACATGTATATGTGTGAGATCCCCCCTTGTATGCATACATGTATATGTGTGAGGACCCCCCTTATATGTATACATGTATGTGTGTGAGGACCCCCCTTGTATGTATACATGTATATGTGTGAGGTCTCCCCCTTGTATGTATAAATGTATATGTGTGAGGACCCCCCTTATATGTATACATGTATGTGTGTGAGGACCCCCCTTGTATGTATACATGTATATGTGTGAGGTCTCCCCCTTGTATGTATAAATGTATATGTGTGAGGACCCCCCTTGTATGTATACATGTATGTGTGTGAGGACCCCCCCTTGTATGTATACATGTATGTGTGTGAGGACCCCCCCTTGTATGTATACATGTATATGTGTGAGGACCCCCCCTTGTATGTATACATGTATGTGTGTGAGGACCCCCCTTGTATGTGTACATGTATGTGTGTGAGGACCCCCCCTTGTATGTATACATGTTTGTGTGTGAGGTCCCCCCCTTGTATGTATACATGTATATGTGTGAGGACCCCCCCTTGTATGTATACATGTATATGTGTGAGGACCCCCCTTGTATGTATACATGTATATGTGTGAGGACCCCCCTTGTATGTATACATGTATGTGTGTGAGGACCCCCCTTGTATGTATACATGTATATGTGTGAGGTCCCCCCCTTGTATGTATACATGTATGTGTGAGGACCCCCCTTGTATGCATACATGTATATGTGTGAGGACCCCCCCTTGTATGTATACATGTATATGTGTGAGATCCCCCTTGTATGTATACATGTATATGTGTGAGGACCCCCCTTGTATGTATACATGTATATGTGTGAGGACCCCCCTTGTATGTATACATGTATGTGTGTGAGGACCCCCCTTGTATGTATACATGTATATGTGTGAGGACCCCCCTTATATGTATACATGTATGTGTGTGAGGACCCCCCTTATATGTATACATGTATGTGTGTGAGGACCCCCCTTGTATGTATACATGTATATGTGTGAGGACCCCCCTTGTATGTATACATGTATATGTGTGAGGACCCCCCTTATATGTATACATGTATGTGTGTGAGGACCCCCCTTGTATGTATACATGTATATGTGTGAGGTCTCCCCCTTGTATGTATAAATGTATATGTGTGAGGACCCCCCTTATATGTATACATGTATGTGTGTGAGGACCCCCCTTGTACGTATACATGTATATGTGTGAGGACCCCCCCTTGTATGTATACATGTATATGTGTGAGGACCCCCCTTATATGTATACATGTATGTGTGTGAGGACCCCCCTTGTATGTATACATGTATATGTGTGAGGACCCCCCTTGTATGTATACATGTATGTGTGTGAGGACCCCCCTTGTATGTATACATGTATGTGTGTGAGGTCCCCCCCTTGTATGTATACATGTATATGTGTGAGGACCCCCCTTGTATGTATACATGTATATGTGTGAGGACCCCCCTTGTATGTATACATGTTTGTGTGTGAGGTCCCCCCCTTGTATGTATACATGTATATGTGTGAAGACCCCCCTTGTATGTATACATGTATATGTGTGAGGACCCCCCTTATATGTATACATGTATGTGTGTGAGGACCCCCCTTGTATGTATACATGTATATGTGTGAGGACCCCCCTTGTATGTATACATGTATATGTGTGAGGACCCCCCTTATATGTATACATGTATGTGTGAGGACCCCCCTTGTATGTATACATGTATATGTGTGAGGACCCCCCTTGTATGTATACATGTATATGTGTGAGGACCCCCCTTGTATGTATACATGTATGTGTGTGAGGACCCTCACTTGTATGTATACATGTATATGTGTGAGGTCCCCCCTTGTATGCATACATGTATATGTGTGAGGAACCGCCTTGTATGTATACATGTATATGTGTGAGATCCCCCCTTGTATGTATACATGTATGTGTGTGAGGACCCCCCTTATATGTATACATGTATGTGTGTGAGGAACCCCCTTGTATGTATACATGTATATGTGTGAGATCCCCCCTTGTATGTATACATGTATATGTGTGAGGACCCCCCTTGTATGTATACATGTATGTGTGTGAGGACCCCCCTTGTATGTATACATGTATATGTGTGAGGACCCCCCTTGTATGTATACATGTATATGTGTGAGGACCCCCCCTTGTATGTATACATGTATATGTGTGAGGACCCCCCTTGTATGTATACATGTATGTGTGTGAGGACCCCCCATGTAAGTATACATGTATATGTGTGAGGACCCCCCTTATATGTATACATGTATGTGTGTGAGGACCCCCCTTATATGTATACATGTATGTGTGTGAGGACCCCCCTTGTATGTATACATGTATATGTGTGAGGTCTCCCCCTTGTATGTATAAATGTATATGTGTGAGGACCCCCCTTATATGTATACATGTTTGTGTGTGAGGTCCCCCCCTTGTATGTATACATGTATATGTGTGAGGACCCCCCCTTGTATGTATACATGTTTGTGTGTGAGGACCCCCCCCTTGTATGTATACATGTATATGTGTGAGGACCCCCCCTTGTATGTATACATGTTTGTGTGTGAGGTCCCCCCCTTGTATGTATACATGTATATGTGTGAGGACCCCCCCTTGTATGTATACATGTATGTGTGTGAGGTCCCCCCCTTGTATGTATACATGTATATGTGTGAGGACCCCCCCTTGTATGTATACATGTATATGTGTGAGGACCCCCCTTGTATGTATACATGTATATGTGTGAGGACCCCCCTTGTATGTATACATGTATGTGTGTGAGGACCGCCCTTGTATGTATACATGTATATGTGTGAGATCCCCCCTTGTATGTATACATGTTTGTGTGTGAGGTCCCCCCCTTGTATGTATACATGTATATGTGTGAGATCCCCCCTTGTATGTATACATGTATATGTGTGAGATCCCCCCTTGTATGCATACATGTATATGTGTGAGGACCCCCCTTGTATGCATACATGTATATGTGTGAGATCCCCCCTTGTATGTATACATGTATGTGTGTGAGGACCCCCCTTGTATGTATACATGTATATGTGTGAGATCCCCCCTTGTATGTATACATGTATGTGTGTGAGGACCCCCCTTGTATGTATACATGTATATGTGTGAGGACCCCCCTTATATGTATACATGTATATGTGTGAGGTCCCCCCTTGTATGTGTACATTTATATGTGTGAGATCCCCCCTTGTATGTATACATGTATATGTGTGAGGACCCCTCCCTTGTATGTATACATGTATATGTGTGAGATCCCCCCTTGTATGTATACATGTATATGTGTGAGGACCCCCCTTGTATGTATACATGTATATGTGTGAGGACCCCCCTTGTATGTATACATGTATATGTGTGAGGACCCCCCCCTTGTATGTATACATGTATATGTGTGAGATCCCCCCTTGTATGTATACATGTATATGTGTGAGGACCCCCCTTGTATGTATACATGTATATGTGTGAGGACCCCCCCTTATATGTATACATGTATATGTGTGAGGACCCCCCCTTGTATGTATACATGTATGTGTGAGGTCCCCCCCTTGTATGTATACATGTATGTGTGTGAGGACCCCCCTTGTATGTATACATGTATGTGTGTGAGGTCCCCCCTTGTATGTATACATGTATGTGTGTGAGGACCCCCCTTGTATGTATACATGTATATGTGTGAGGTCCCCCCCTTGTATGTATACATGTATGTGTGTGAGGTCCCCCCCTTGTATGTATACATGTATATGTGTGAGGTCCCCCCCTTGTATGTATACATGTATGTGTGTGAGGTCCCCCCTTGTATGTATACATGTATGTGTGTGAGGACCCCCCCTTGTATGTATACATGTATGTGTGTGAGGTCCCCCCTTGTATGTATACATGTATATGTGTGAGGACCCCCCCTTGTATGTATACATGTATATGTGTGAGGACCCCCCTTGTATGTATACATGTATGTGTGTGAGGTCCCCCCCTTGTATGTATACATGTATGTGTGTGAGGACCCCCCTTGTATGTATACATGTATATGTGTGAGGACCCCCTTGTATGTATACGTGTGAGGACCCCCCTTGTATGTATACATGTATATGTGTGAGGACCCCCCCTTGTATGTATACATGTATATGTGTGAAGACCCCCCTTGTATGTATACATGTATATGTGTGAGGACCCCCCTTGTATGTATACATGTATATGTGTGAGGACCCCCCTTGTATGTATACATGTATATGTGTGAGGACCCCCCTTGTATGTATACATGTATATGTGTGAGGACCCCCCTTGTATGTATACATGTATATGTGTGAGGACCCCCCTTGTATGTATACATGTATATGTGTGAGGACCCCCCTTGTATGTATACATGTATATGTGTGAGGACACCCCCTTGTACGTATACATGTATGTGTGTGAGGACCCCGCTTGTATGTATACATGTATATGTGTGAGGACCCCCCTTATATGTATACATGTATGTGTGTGAGGACCCCCCTTGTATGTATACATGTATGTGTGTGAGGACCCCCCTTGTATGTATACATGTATATGTGTGAGGACCCCCCCTTGGACCCCCCTTGTATGTATACATGTATATGTGTGAGGACCCCCCCTTGTATGTATACATGTATATGTGTGAGGACCCCCCTTGAATGTATACATGTATATGTGTGAGGACGCCCCTTGTATGTATACATGTATGTGTGTGAGGACCCCCCTTGTATGTATACATGTATATGTGTGAGGACCCCCCTTGTATGTATACATGTATATGTGTGAGGACCCCGCTTGTATGTATACATGTATATGTGTGAGGACCCCCCTTGTATGTATACATGTATATGTGTGAGGACCCCCCCTTGTATGTATACATGTATGTGTGTGAGGACCCCCCTTGTATGTATACATGTATATGTGTGAGGACCCCCCTTGTATGTATACATGTTTGTGTGTGAGGACTCCCCTTGTATGTATACATGTATATGTGTGAGGACCCCCCCCCTTGTATGTATACATGTATATGTGTGAGGACCCCCCTTGTATGTATACATGTATATGTGTGAGGACCCCCCTTGTATGTATACATGTATATGTGTGAGATCCCCCCTTGTATGTATACATGTATATGTGTGAGGACCCCCCTTGTATGTATACATGTATATGTGTGAGGACCCCCCCTTGTATGTATACATGTATATGTGTGAGGACGCCCCTTGTATGTATACATGTATATGTGTGAGGACCCCCCTTGTATGTATACATGTATATGTGTGAGGACGCCCCTTGTATGTATACATGTATATGTGTGAGATCCCCCCTTGTATGTATACATGTATATGTGTGAGGACCCCCCTTGTATGTATACATGTATATGTGTGAGGACCCCCCTTGTATGTATACATGTATGTGTGTGAGGACCCCCCTTGTATGTATACATGTATATGTGTGAGGACCCCCCTTGTATGTATACATGTATATGTGTGAGGACCCCCCTTGTATGTATACATGTATGTGTGAGGACCCCCCTTTTATGTATACATGTATATGTGTGAGGACGCCCCTTGTATGTATACATGTATGTGTGTGAGGACCCCCCTTGTATGTATACATGTATGTGTGTGAGGACCGCCCTTGTATGTATACATGTATATGTGTGAGGACCCCCCTTGTATGTATACATGTATATGTGTGAGGACCCCCCTTGTATGTATACATGTATATGTGTGAGGACCCCCCTTGTATGTATACATGTATATGTGTGAGGACCCCCCTTGTATGTATACATGTATATGTGTGAGGACCCCCCTTGTATGTATACATGTATGTGTGTGAGGACCCCCCTTGTATGTATACATGTATATGTGTGAGGACCCCCCTTGTATGTATACATGTATATGTGTGAGGACCCCCCTTGTATGTATACATGTATATGTGTGAGGACCCCCCTTGTATGTATACATGTATATGTGTGAGGACCCCCCTTGTATGTATACATGTATATGTGTGAGGACCCCCCTTGTATGTATACATGTATGTGTGTGAGGACCCCCCTTGTATGTATACATGTATGTGTGTGAGGACCCCCCTTGTATGTATACATGTATGTGTGTGAGGACCCCCCTTGTATGTATACATGTATATGTGTGAGGACCCCCCTTGTATGTATACATGTATATGTGTGAGGACCCCCCCTTGTATGTATACATGTATGTGTGTGAGGACCCCCCTTGTATGTATACATGTATAAGTGTGAGGACCCCCCTTGTATGTATACATGTATATGTGTGAGGACCCCCCTTGTATGTATACATGTATATGTGTGAGGACCCCCCTTGTATGTATACATGTATATGTGTGAGGACCCCCCTTGTATGTATACATGTATATGTGTGAGGACCCCCCTTGTATGTATACATGTATGTGTGTGAGGACCCCCCTTGTATGTATACATGTATGTGTGTGAGGACCCCCCTTGTATGTATACATGTATGTGTGTGAGGACCCCCCTTGTATGTATACATGTATATGTGTGAGGTCTCCCCTTGTATGTATACATGTATATGTGTGAGGACCCCCCTTGTATGTATACATGTATATGTGTGAGAACCCCCCTTGTATGTATACATGTATGTGTGTGAGGACCCCCCTTGTATGTATACATGTATGTGTGTGAGGACCCCCCTTGTATGTATACATGTATGTGTGTGAGGACCCCCCTTGTATGTATACATGTATGTGTGTGAGGACCCCCCTTGTATGTATACATGTATATGTGTGAGGACCCCCCTTGTATGTATACATGTATATGTGTGAGGACCCCCCTTGTATGTATACATGTATGTGTGTGAGGACCCCCCTTGTATGTATACATGTATGTGTGTGAGGACCCCCCTTGTATGTATACATGTATGTGTGTGAGGACCCCCCTTGTATGTATACATGTATATGTGTGAGGTCTCCCCTTGTATGTATACATGTATATGTGTGAGGACCCCCCTTGTATGTATACATGTATATGTGTGAGAACCCCCCTTGTATGTATACATGTATGTGTGTGAGGACCCCCCTTGTATGTATACATGTATGTGTGTGAGGACCCCCCTTGTATGTATACATGTATGTGTGTGAGGACCCCCCTTGTATGTATACATGTATGTGTGTGAGGACCCCCCTTGTATGTATACATGTATATGTGTGAGGACCCCCCTTGTATGTATACATGTATATGTGTGAGGACCCCCCTTGTATGTATACATGTATGTGTGTGAGGACCCCCCTTGTATGTATACATGTATGTGTGTGAGGACCCCCCTTGTATGTATACATGTATGTGTGTGAGGACCCCCCTTGTATGTATACATGTATGTGTGTGAGGACCCCCCTTGTATGTATACATGTATGTGTGTGAGGACCCCCCTTGTATGTATACATGTATATGTGTGAGGACCCCCCTTGTATGTATACATGTATGTGTGTGAGGACCCCCCTTGTATGTATACATGTATATGTGTGAGGACCCCCCTTGTATGTATACATGTATGTGTGTGAGGACCCCCCTTGTATGTATACATGTATGTGTGTGAGGACCCCCCTTGTATGTATACATGTATGTGTGTGAGGACCCCCCTTGTATGTATACATGTATATGTGTGAGGACCCCCCTTGTATGTATACATGTATGTGTGTGAGGACCCCCCTTGTATGTATACATGTATGTGTGTGAGGACCCCCCTTGTATGTATACATGTATGTGTGTGAGGACCCCCCTTGTATGTATACATGTATATGTGTGAGGACCCCCCTTGTATGTATACATGTATGTGTGTGAGGACCCCCCTTGTATGTATACATGTATATGTGTGAGGTCTCGTCCCACTTTTACACATATAATTCTGGCTGATATTTTGTGGTAATTACAGATTGAGCAGACTTCGGTGTAACATATTCTGTGTATTGGGGGCATGTGGCAATGTTTGCTTTACTCACCATATAACCTCATGTCGGTGATGGGGGCAATCAGGGCTCCACATTTGAACAGTCTTTCATTGGCTTTTAAGATCATGGATGCGATGTACCCGCCGTAGCCCTGAGGGGAGAAACGCGTGCAGTTATAATAAACCACAAAGGCCTCATGAATAGAAACTGGCGGAGCCACCCATCAGGACACCCATCAGGAC